>NW_026779216.1:0-134945 GCF_030144855.1 Hypanus sabinus
GTGGAAGAGAATTCCACAGAATTAATACTCGCTGTCTAAAAAAATATACATTCTCAACAGCTGTGATGGTTAGGTGTGTCAAATTAAAGGAGGTAAATCCGTATGCGAACAGATATTTTGTTTTATTTTTGTAATTAATGTAGATTACTTTGCAGAGATCTGTTTTTACTTTGACACCAAGGAGACTTTTTTTTCTGTCGATCAGTGTCAAAGAAGCCAAATTAAATCCAGTGAGATTCACTGTTGTAAATCAATAAAACATTAAAACTTCCAAGGTGGTGAATACTTTTTATTGGCACTGCAGCGAGACTGCCTGAGCCTGTTGCGCCGTACCGTGTTTGTCAAAGTGGAAAGAGAGCGAGTTTGAAAATCTTCCTTTTCCAGTTTTTCCCTCTTCTCTTCCAGTCCTGATGAAGGGTTTCGGCCTGACCGCCGACTGGATATTCCCATCCGTAGATGCTGTCTGACTTGCTGAGTTCCCCCAGCTCATTTTGTGTATCGCATAAGATTTCCATCATCTGTAGTACCTCTCGTGTCGTTGTAAACCTGTCGGGATCAAAGGATATTGGGAATGAGGATGGTGAAGCTCCACGGGAGGGGAGTCGGGTAGGTAATACCTGCAGCTCGAGACATCCACATTCTAGCAACTATTTAACTCATACTAATTTTCCTTTTTTTATTTTTTTCACAATATTCCTGCTCTCGTCACCGCCACACCCCTGTCGGCAATTACAGAGCGGGTCAGGATCCGGGGACATTCAAGACCAAACCGGCGGTAATGCAACTCATTCGCTACTTTAGTCTTTTTGCATCGTAATTAAATGAAAACGGAAAAAAAACAATACAGTCTGCACAAACTTATTGGAAATGCTAAGCTTATCCTTCTCATGAGATAGACCTATTATGGAGAAATGTTTAACAACATGGAACAAGTATATTCGGTTCACAATTGTGTAGATTTCTATGGAGAAAAACCCATGCCTACTCCCTGATTTCTTCCTGATCACTGCACTGGTGTTTATTATTTTAGCTATCTGGAGATTGACCTAAATACTGCCGCACCGGCCTAACTGTTTAATGCTGTTGTTTAATAACTGTAGTACTAAAGCAGTTGTTGATGTTAGTATTGGGACAATGTGCACCCTGTTTATGTAACATAACCTTGCAATCTCCTCTTTCAACATGTCTCTCCTGTATTTTCACTTGCGGAATTCAGAACGTTGTGCATGTCTGTATCGGATCTATTAAGTAAGCTGTTCTTACTTGTTTATCCTGTAACATTCTAACGAGAAAATTGTTATAACTTAACATACACAAAATGCTGGAGGAACTCAGCAGGCCAGGCAGCATTTTGGAAATGAAAGAGTACAGTCGAGTTTTAGGGCGAAACCCTTGGGCAGGGCAGGACAGGATAGAACAAAAAAGCTGAGAAATAGCTTTAAACGGAGGAGTGGGGAGAGAGAGGAGCGAGGCGATAGGTGAAACATGGAGAAGGAGAGGTAACGTACAGAACTGGGAAATTGATTGGTGAAAGAGACAGATGGCTATTAAAGAAAGCAAAATGGTGGAGCAGCACCAGAGGTAGGCGATGGGCGGGCCAGGAGATAAGGTGAGAGAGGGAATCGGGGATCGGAAATGTTGAAGGGGCTGGGGTTATTACCGACAGTTCAAGAAATCGATGTTCCTACCACCAAGTTGAAGGCTACCCAAAATGAATATAAGGTGTTGTTCCTCCATCTCAGTGTGGACAGATCACGACAGTGGAGGAAGCTATGGATGGACATATCGGGATGGGAATGGGAAGTGGTATTAAAATTGGTGGCAACTGGGAGATCCCTCTACCGACTCCCAGAAAGCAGTCCTCCCATATAAAAAGTACGGTGAATATGTATACAGTCGAGTCAGCTCAATCCATTTTAAATCTTCAGTCCCCGCAGTTGCCCTACGCTGGGTATGAAGGTCGAGCGCCCAATACCCGGCGGCTGAAAAGCAACCGGACCCGCAGCTTGAGGCCGAGTCCATTGACCGCCGATATAACAACACAGCTTGTCTCCTGCCAAGTGAAACCCTGAGAAAGTAGCTCCGGCTCTGTCTGGACTCTGTGCCACACAGCCCCCGGTGAAGAGCGGAGGATACGAACCCTCACTCCGGGCGGCTGCTTAGAGCGTCGGTTCAGGTTTAGCCCTCGCTACGACCGAGGATTCGACCCCCTCCATCCGCCCGCCGATCGCACCCAATAAATCAACGAATCAAGCTTGCAGCGTACCCGATTAACAACGTCCAAAGCGGTCTTGCGATCACAAGGAAATCGGCGGTGACGGCGGCTTGCTGTTTCACTGAGCCTCCATCGAGTCAGGCAGCAATTTGTGCAGCTCCTTCAGTATCTCCGACTGCCAGCAACTCGCTGGTGGTGCACACCTGCAACACTTGGAGCTCTTAACGTACAGCAGGACATTGCCACCATTAAACCTACGCTTACGTGCAACTTCGGCAACTCTTGCTGACCCCGAAGAAGCGGCTGCGACCACTCGCGCCGAGAACTTGACCCACCCCGGCACCAGTAACTGGCAGGAATGGATAGACTGGGAGTGAAACAGAGCGATGTTGGGGGAGAGAGAGAGAGACTGTGGGGTGAGAAAAAACGGAGGGTAAGAGAAAAACTGGGGGTGGCGGAGCAACCGGGGCAGAAGTGAGAGACTACCAGAACATAGAGTCAGACGAGAGAAAGATGGAATGAAGAGAAAAGGGGGAGAGGAAGAGGGTAGGCGTGAGAGAGAGAGAAACGGGGACAGAGAGGAGAGAAGAGAGAGAGAGACGGGAAAGAGAGTGAGGGAGGGCAAAAGAGAAGGGAAGAGAGACAGGGAAAAAATCTGCGTAGATATTCGAGGAAAATATACGGCAGAGAGAGAGGGAGGGGCCGCAGGAGAGACGGAGAAAGGGTTGAACGATAGAGACACGGTGCAAAGAGATTCGGAGTAAAAGAGAGACGCAGGCAGGGGATAAGAGAGAGAGTGTGTGAGAGAAAGAGAGGTGGAGAGAGAGAGAGAGAGAGAGAGAGAGAGTGGCGAGAAAGATGGAAGAAAAGAGAGTCGAGGGAAAACAACGTAGAGAAAGTGGGAGGCGAGTGAGACTGGAGGAAGTCCTTTCAGGGGCAAACAGTAGCGATCAGGATAGTGGCGAGAAGGAGAAGAGAGGGACTGGAGGATTGAAGAGACTGGGAGAGACGCCAGGGCTGGATTGCGAGTAGCTGGAGAGAGACTGGGAGGAGAGATTATGAGCGAGTCTGGTAGGGGTGGGTCAAAACTACGTTTTAGGGAGAGAGTTCAGGACCATTATCCTATAAGATCTAGGAGCAGAATTAGCCCCTTTGGCCCATCGGGATGGCTTCGCCGTTTCATCGTGGAAGATGCAGTTTTTCTCTCGGCCCCATTCCCCTGCTTTCTCTTTATACCCCTTTATGCGCTGATCAGTCAGGAATCTATCAGCCTTAAACACGTAGACATAAAGACGGCCTCCACAACTGCTTGAGGCAACGAATTCCCCAGATCCACCACTCTCCACCTGAAGACTTCACTCCTGATCTCCGCTCTGAAATGACGTCCCTGTATTCCGAGGATGCGTCCTCTGGTCTTAGACTCAGCCAACTCACCGAGCGCGTCTGCTCCACCGCGACTCCAATGAGCCTGGATTCCCACGCCTGACCTGAGATAATATTTTACCCCATATGCGAATTTCAATACATTTCCATGAATGTAACATGATTGATTTTTCTGCTGGACTATTTATAACTTCATTATAAACAAAGGGGAAGGCAAATACTAAACTGAATTCGTCAGTACCACTGTACATGGAAGTGTACACACAGGAAAATGCCCTTTGTCCCACCTTGTCTGTGCTGAACGATACCAATCGAAATATTTCATGGGAACATATGAATAAAATATATATAAACACGCAGCAGCAGCTATTCAGTAAGGACCGGTTGATCTGATCGTGACCCCCATTCCTCATTCCTTCTCCCACCCCCGCCGCCGCCACAGCTCTTCACCCCAATTCATATCCACCGGCGAGACGGAATGCCTGATACTTGGGTGTAAGGGGGGGAGGGGGGTGGCATTCGTTCCCGGAACGTCGTTCCGTTTTTTCAAACTGAGCAGAAAAGTCCTGAGAGCCGCCTTATTCCCCCGACATGACGGCAGAATCCCAATCTCTCAACTGTGTTTCGACTTCAATTGCCAGCCGTCAGCCATGATTTGTCCTCACGTAGATAGTGTTAATAACGGTGACGTCATCAATGCCCTTCGGAGATCTCAGATTTGCGTCGATGTTGATCTGTCCGCCATAGGTAGCCGCGTCTCTGAATCTGCCTCTGAACGTGTTTTCAAAACTGTCCTGAAATGCTGAGGTTCCTCCGTCTGGTCATGTCTGTATCTCCTTCTGAATTCGTTTGACTAGTTTCATCAGCGGTTGATATGCAGGAATCTGCATAACCGATAACATGTCAGAGAGGCGGACTCAGTGCCACAGACCCGGCCACTGTGACTTTTCTGTTAGGTCACCGCCCCACAACAGTGTCCAAAGTGGTGAGGGGGTCCGGCCACAGGGATACTCTGCACTGGCTCGTTAACCCCTTTCCTCTTTCTGGTGCTCACCCAGTTTCCTGTGTCCTGCACCTTGGGTGTAACTAACACTTTATTTGTCCTAGCTGCCTCCCCTCAGCCTCCCGATTTATCCGGAGTTAATCCAGTTCCAGTTCCAGCTCCGTAACGCGGTTTGTTAGAAGCTGCAGCCGGATGCACCTCCGGCAGTCGTAGTCATCAGGGACACTGGAGGTCTCCCTGCCTCCCGGCATTGGTGAAGAGGAGCATTCAACCATCCTGCCTGGACTCTCTGTTGTCCTAACTGACCAGATGTAGCTTAGCTCGAGATTCTATTTACTTATTTATCATTCTATCTATCTATCTATCCATCTACTTGTTTGCTTATTCATTTATTTATTTATTTATTTATCAATCAATCTATTGATTTATTTATTTATTTTTCTATTCATTCATTCATTCATTCATTCATTCATTCATTCATTCATTCATTTATTTATTCCTTCCTTCCTTCCTTCCTTCCTTCCTTCCTTCCTTCCTTCCTTCCTTCCTTCCTTCCTTCCTTCCTTCCTTCCTTCATTCCTTCCTTCCTTTCTTTCCTTCTTTCTTTCTTTCTTTGACTGAAGTCTTTCTTCGCTGAAGCCCCAAAAATCTAAAGCCTGAGGATCACCACTCTCACTCGTTCCACTCAGACTATGGCCACTGCGACAATACACAGACACCGAATTATTTGTACATATTGCTATAGAGTTTTATAAAACTGTAACGTAACTTCCTGGCTTTTTAATTCAGTGCCTCGAGTAATAAAGGCAACCATGCCATTTGCCTCCTTAACCACCATATCAATCTCTGTAGGTATATTCAGGGAGTTGCGAACTTGTAAATCAATATCCTTCTGCTCATCAACACAGTTCAGGGTCTTGCATTTGACTGTGTATTGTCTCTCTATATTTGACCGACCGAGGTGCCGAGGAGAGCGTCCAGAGAAGCTTCACAGGGATGATTCCAGGAATGAAAGGGTTATCCTACCTTTGATGGCTTTGCGTCTGTGCTCACTGGAATTCAGAAGGACGAGGGGGATCTCATTGACTGAATTGACACCAACGTACTGCCGTCTACTGTGCCTATTGTTTTGTTTATTATTTATTGTAATGGCTGCACTGTTTTGTGCACTTTATGCTGTCCTGGGTAGATCTGCAATCTAGTGTTTTTTTGTTTTTTTTTTGCGTTGCTTTACGTAGTTCAGTGTAGTTTTTGTATTGTTTCATGTTGCACAATGGTCCTGAAAAGTGTTGTCTCGTTTTTCCTGTGTACTGTACCAGCAGTTATGGCCAAAATGACAATAAAACGTGACTTGACATGATACCAGTCGGATGCTGAAAGGACTACAGAGAGTCGATGTGGAAAGGATGGTTCCCATGGAGGGAGAGTCCAGCACAAAAGGGCACAGACTCAGGATAGACTGGAGCCCTTTCAAAACAGAGATACTGAAAAAACTTATCTAGCCAAAGGGTGGTGATTTTGTGGAATTTCTTGCCACGGGCAGCTGTGCAAGACAGGTCGTTGGGTCTATTTACGGCAGAGGTCGATTGCTTCTTCATCGGACATGGCATCAAAAGTTACGGGGAGAAGGCTGAGAACTGGGATGGAGGAGGGGAAAGAAATGATGAGCAACGTTGAATGGTGAAACTGGCTTGATGGTCGTGTGGATTAATTCTTCTCCTCTGTCTGATGGTCTTATTATCATCACCAATCTAATTTCACTGAGATTTCTCAAATCCTCTTGAATTTATTGCGAAGTGCACAAGTACGGGAAGGTAGAGGTACAGAGAAACACTGACTTGTGGCAGCATCACAGGCAAGTACATTCAGTTAACACACGGAACACAAATTATACAATTCTCTGTTAGTGACAATACTGAAATATGTTTTACATCTTAGGAGCAGAACAACAGGGGATGAGCGGTGACACATGTCAGTAACAATATGGGAACATACGTTTTACATAATTTACAATAGATGAATATACATCTGGGTCGTAATCAATATATAATATATATTTCTGTCATGATCAATATGTTAATATGCATTTTGCGTCAATAACATAATTGGAAATGTTGAATTTGGTCCCTCAGCCAAATACTTGACACAGATTGGGAAGCCACATCTGGGGATTCGGGGTTAGAACCAACATCCACTTGGATTCCCATCTCTTCCAGGGACACCCCCCCCCCATCTACATTCGCTGCCCTCTTGGGGAACATTCCCTTCTCCTCTTCGAATCGGAGGAGTACATAGGTGCGGGATTCACCGATGGAGCGTTACTCTCCGCTTCCATCACCCCGTCAGACTGCGCACTTCCCCGATCCTCCCTCTCCACATCAGAGCAAATGGGCGTGAGCTCTGCGGTCTCGGGGGCCGACTTCTTAAAGTCGTTTGTATTTCTTCTTCGCTTTTTTGCCCAGCGCAGGTCCACCCTGTCTCTCTCCTGAACTTCCCTGCACGTAGCCTCAGGATCACTCGCCTGAACCACAGGGGTAGGAGCAGAGACTGGAACAGACGTAGGAATAGGGACAGGGGTAGAGACAGGGTCAGGGGCAGGAGCAGGGTCCGGCACAGGTGTAGGAGCAGGAATGGAATCGGGGCAGAGCTAGCGGGTGCACTGTTTCCAGAAGTGGACTCCCTAGGTTTTCGGGTGCTAGGACAGTCCCTCCGAAAGTGACCCACCTCTCCGCACGCATGGCACCGTGGGCGCTCAGAGCTCCAATACCCCTGATAATCTACCCCCTCGTACCAGACAGTAAACCGGCCCTCAACTTCGTCGCCGGAAAGAGATTACGGTCCGGAGGGTGCATCTCCTGAATTTGTGCCTGATGGCAGTTATCTCTGACCGTACTTGCCCCAGGCAGGCCAGTGCGGGAAGCAGGTCCTCGTTGGGGATGAAAGGCTTTACGTGACCGAGGACGATGCGTTGTGTGGGAGCTGTAACTAGCTCCAACTGTAAAAAGATGTTTTCCACCGTGATCCCCCTACTGAGAGCCTGATGCACCAACTCATCATTCCTCAGGTAAAACACCGCCTTCCCGAACTCTTTCTCAGTGGCCAAAACACCATCTCTCCCCAATAAGTGGTCCATAGCCTCCGCGCACTTTTCCAGGGGAGTTCCAGTTCGCAAAACACATTGCACCCCGCGTTCCACTTTCACCGACCGAAACAGGGCGTTGTCCGAGGCTGGAGAGGCAGCCGCCTTTGCATAACTCCCCGAAGGCCTGCGGCTCCATGTAGACTGGTCCGGCTCGTTACTTGTGTGTCCGAATCGAGAATGATACGGTGGTGGTGCTGCTGATAAAGTCCTGGAGCGAGTTGAGTAACTGGCCGGAAAAGTTTGTACTCGACATTACCTTGCTGGCTCAGTGCCAGAAATTCCAACGCCAGGAAAGGCTCCGTTTGTCCTGCAGAACTTCCAGGCCATGAGAGGTCGAGACGTCAGAAACGATGTTTCGGCTCCTACAGCGAACGAGAATCCCGACGATAGAGATGGAATCCTGATGTCAGTGGGGGAACAACGGCGTTTATCTCCGGTTTTTGGAGCGACCCGGCTTCCTGGCGAGTTACCAGCGGCCACAGCTGGTTGTTACGCAGTTAGCAGCCGTCAACGAACCCCTTCCAAACTGACAGAAAAACTCCAAACGAAGCCTCCACACTAAAATAGCCGTTCACTCAAATATCCGAGAGACATATCTCACGAACATAATACAGCAGTTTTCCTCGATTTCTCCCAGCTGATTCAGAACAGCCCCAAGCTGTGCTTGATCCAAGGAGTGTGTGATGGGAAGGTGTGTTATGAATTCACTCTGTGTGCTTGGATGGTGCGGAGAGAGCTTCTCTGCGGGCGGGGTTCCCTCAGTGCCCGACGCCGGGAGCCTGTGATGACATGAAGGGCGGGGGGAGCCTCACTCTCTGTGTCTGACACAAGAATTATGTGAGGGAGATATGGTCAAAGTCTGTGTGTGTGTGTGTTATGGGACAGTGCCGAGTGACGTTTTCTCTGTATCTGACTCTGGGACCGTCTGATGGGACTGTGCGGAGGGAGCCTCACATTGATTATGACAGAGTGAGTGTGTGATGGGACGGTGTATAGAGAACTTCACCTTGTGTCTTTCCCCAGGAGTGTGTGATAGGATTGTGCGGAGGCAGATTCACAGTGGGAAGTGTGTGATGGCATGGTGAGGAGGGAGAATCAACTGTGTATAATCCCCAGAGTGCGTAATTGGACAGTGCAGGAGAAGCTTCAGTCACTGTCTGACACAGGAGGTGTGTGATAGGACAATGCCGAGAGAACTTAATTCTATGTCTGATCCCGTGAGGGTGTGATGGGAGATCTGATGGGAGCGTCATTCTAGGCCTGACACGGGGAATGCTTGACGGTTTGGTGTGGAGGGAGCTTCAATTTGTGTCTGACCCTGTTAGTGTGTGATTGAACGGCTTTTAGGGAACTGCACACAGAGTCAGACCTGGGAGTGTGTAGTGGGACGGTAGGAGGAAGCTTAAACCAGTGTAGGTTTAAAATGTGTAGATGTGTAGGGAGCTTCACCCCGTTTTGATTGCTTCTGTTCCATTCTCTTGTTCGCGACCTTTGTGACTGAAGATCAGATATTATACAGTATATGAGCTTCTAATCCCTTTAATCGGTTTTATCTGTTAGTGCAAGTACAGCGAGCAGGAAGGTCGTGTTCAGGATAGTGTGCGTATCTGGGGTGCGAAGAAGCGATGGTCAGCCTAGATGGGGATGAGGAGTGAAGGGGTCTTGGAGACCAGACACTACCGGACTGATATCCCTTCAACCTGAGCCAAGATGCTGTTGTCCAGTGTGAGGAGATCAGACCCATTATTGCAGTTCACCGGGTGCGGGAGGCAGCAGTAACCACTGTTTCTCCTCTAATGAGACTCAAGTCCGACAACAAGACCAGAAGATACTAGAAGATTTATTGATTTCATCATGACAAATGTAAATTCAACAATGTGTGAGCTGCTGACGTGCAGGAATAAATAAGCTGATTCCGATTCACTCACAGTCACGCACAATTAACTGATCGGCGACCGTCAGTCTGTGTCGTGGAAACCATGATTATAAAATCTCACTTCGGGACCGTGTCCGAGATCGCTGCAGATCCAGGGTCACTCTTGAGGTATTTGTCAATTTCACATCATTTCTCGGCCCGACTTCCGATGCACTGTCCTCAGCGAAGTGAGCAAAAGGATTCTCTCCCGGGATAATCCCACCCCGGAACACTGATGTCCCAGAATGAACCCCGGCCCAGGGTCTATTCCTGTCTGTATAATTCCAGGCACACCAGTTGGGGGAGCTCCCGAACCCGGTCATGACCTGGATGCAGCGGCGCTGGACAGGAGGCAGAATTGCGTCACTGCAGGACCGCTTCCGATGTCACAGAGCGCGAGGCTGGAACCAGTTCTGTTAGAACCGTTGGGAATTAAATCTGGAGCTTCATGCTCTGGCTCACCCGGGGAGTGGGTGGAAGGAGTTTCACTCTGCGTCCGAGGCGGGGTGTGTGTGATGGTACGCTGCGGAGGGAAGCTTCACCCCGTGCGTCATCCGGGGAATGTGAGGTAGGGTGCTGCAGTGGGAGATTCACTCAATGTCTGACCCTGTGAGCGTATAATGTGAAGCTGTGGACTGTGGAGGGAGATTCACTGAGTCTGATGTGTCGAGTGTATGTTTAAACGATGCGGAAGGAGCTTCACTCTGTGTCTGATACGGGGTGTATTTGATGGGATAAAGAATATGATTCTAATCTCGTTTGTCAGTTTTTTTCTGTGGGAGCAAGCTGGGGGCTAGGGGTCCATGATAGTGCGAGTATTCTGCGAGGAAGCGATGGCCAGCCTGGATGGGGATGGGGAGATAGGATATCCTGGGGACCAGACTGATATCCCTCAGACTGGAGCCGAGACGCTGCTGTACCGGTGTGAGGAGTTCAGACCCATTATTACAGTTCACCGGCTGCGGGGAGGGGGGGGGGCAGCAGTAACACCAGGTTACTCCTCTAATGACACTCAAGTCCGACACCAAGACAGGAAGTTACAGGTTTATTGATTTCATCATGACAAATGTAAATGAAACAATGTGTGAGCTGCTGACGTGCGGGAATAAATAAACTGCTCCCGACTCACTCACAGTCACACACAATTAACTGACCGGCGACAACAAGTGACAGTTTGAATAAACATCCGGTCTCTCACCGTCACTCTGCATCGGGGAACCGAAGATTATAAAATCGCACTTCAGGGCCGTGTCCCAGATCGCTGCAGATCCAGGGTCACTCTTGTGGTATTTGTCAATTTAACATCATTTCTCGGCACGACTGTCGAATGCACCGTCCTCAACGAAGTGAGCAAAAGGATTCTCTCCGGGGATAATCCCACCCCGGGACACTGATGTCCCATACTGAACCCCGGCCTCCGGACTCTTCCTATCTGTATAATTCCCCGTGGGTCTCACGTGGGGTGTATTGAACCCGCACATCCGGCACAAGATGCTCCGCTGGACAATAGACGGATATACGTTATTGCGGGACCGCTTCCGATGTCACAGAGCGCGGGACTGGAGCCAGTTCCGTTAGGACTGTTGGGAATTAAAAGGAAGGGCGAAAGTTAAAGGGAACGGCGCGAAATCGCCAAGATGTCCGCATCCCGCGGGCGGGGATGTTCACACATTCAGATGTTCACAGATCCACTCTCAGTCCGGGTCTGACTCCCTGCAGAGATCTCATTTCCTTCCTCCCAGTCTCACTGAACCGATTCCTCCACAGTCTGAAACAGATGGGAGAATAAAGATGAAATAAACAGATTACACAACAGTGTTAGTAACAGGGGACCGGGTTTAATGTTTCAACAACACTCACAGACAAATATCACCAGAAAACCTGCGGATCCGCTGATATTTTATCACATTGAACATTAACACAAACACTCACAGGATCCGCTCCAGACTCGGGAGGGTCAGTATGAGGCGGCGGACAGCGGGGACAGATCGGTCTGTCAGAGAGTTGCAATACAGGCTCAGCCACATCAGTGATGGATTTGTACCGAGAGCAGAGGCGAGATCTTCGGTTCCAGAATCTGTGAGACCGACACTGTACAGCCTGGAGATGAGAGAGAGAGTGAGGGTGAAGGACACAGAGATAGACAGGAGATGGTACAACTCCCCCGTGTTTATCAGTAACACAATTATTGATCACGTTAATGTTCAGTGTCAGACACCCAGAAACTGTAAACACAATCTCCCACAGTCTGGTACTTACTCCAGTTTCTGTATTTTACACTCCGGGCTCCTCAGAGCCGCAGACACCAGTTTCACACCTGAATCTCCCAGGTTATTACCACCGAGGTCCAGCTCTGTCAGTGATGCGTTTGTACTGAGAGCGGAGGCAAGATCCTCGGCACCAGAATCTGTGAGATGGACACCCCTCAGCCTGGAGATGAGAGAGAGAGTGAGGGTGAAGGACACAGAGATAGACAGAAGACGGTACAACTCCCCCGTGTTTATCAGTAACACAATTATTGATCACATTAATGTTCAGTGTCAGACACCCAGTGACTGTAAACACAATCTCCCACAGTCTGGTACTTACTCCAGTTTCTGTATTTTACATTCCGCATTCTTCAGAGATGCAGACACTAGTTTCACTCCTGAATCTCCCAGCTGATTCGCCCCGAGTCTAAACAGAAACAGACAGATTGATGAATAAAGTGATTCAAACCGTGGGTCTGAGGGAATTTCTCTCACTCGGTTATTTCAGGAAACATTAAACCCTTCAGTAAATCACTGATCGGAGTTCAGACTGATCAGTGTCAACGTCCCTCACTGTCCAGCTCCAGGCGATTCACCGAATGTCAGTAGTTTATTCTGTCGGTGTGATCGTGTACACTCCACGCATTTTGTCCCATTCCCTGATGGTTATAAAAGTGTTCCTGACGTGAGACGGTCGGAAGGGGCAAGGCCGAATGGTTGAATAAAGACCCACAGTGAGGAAGATTTGTGATTGGGAAAAGTCGATTAGATTAGTTTAGATTCAACATTGCTCTTATTGTGCTGAGTACAACACAAAGCCAACGAAATGCAATTAGCATCGTAATTAGAAGTGTAAATTGTTGCAACTGCGAATAAGAAGTAAGTGCTACAGCACACAAATATAAAAGAACTGAGACAGTACAATATGGGTGCAATATTACTTAGATCTGTGCTGTGAGGTTCAACAGGGTCACAGCCTCAGGGAAGAAGCTCTTCCTGTGCCTGCTGGTGCGGGAGCGGAGGCTCCTGTAGCACCGACCGGATCGGAGGAGAGTCAAAAGTGAGATGCATCTTTGATAATGCTTTCTCCCTGCCCAGGCAGCGAAAATGGTAGAAGTTCTCAATGGTCGGCAACTGGGTGCCGATAATCCTCTGGGCCGTTTATACCACCCGCTGGATACGGGACAATTGTCATACCAGACTGAGATGCAGTTGGCGAGTATGCTCTCAATTATACAGCGGTAAAAGTCCGTCAGTATCCTGCGACAGAGGTGAGCTTTTTTGATCAGGATGGAGGAGTTCAGGGACCAGGTAAGATCCTCGGAAATGTGGACACCAAAGGAATCTGAAGCTTGATACACGCTTCACTACAGTTCTGTTGATGTAGATGGGGATGTAAGTGTGGCTCCTAGCATGCCTGAAATCGACAATAATCTCCTTGGTATTCTGGGTGTTAAGGGCCAGGTTGTTGTCAGCGCACCACGTGGCCAGGTGCTGGACCTCATCCCTGTAGGCCGTCTCTGATCAGACCAACCACCGCTGTGTGGTCTAAGAACTTGTTTATGGAGTTAGAACAATGTACAAGAATGCAGTTATAGGGAGTACGGAAGAGGGCTCAGCATACAGCCTTGAGGACCGCCGGTGTTCAAGGTGAGAATGGAGGAGGAGAGAAAGTCTAATTTGACAGATTGGGATCTGTTAGTCAAAAAGTCCAAGGTCCGATTCCAGAGCCATGAACAAGCTGGCGAAGGTTGGCAATCAGCTTGGAGGGGATCACAGTATTGAAAGCCGAACTAACGTCAATGAAAAGCACTCTGACGTAAGAATTGGGGTTGTTCAGGTGTGTCAGGGAAGAGTGAGGTGCCGTGAAGATGGTGTCCTGTGTTGACTTGTTGGTGCGATAGGCAAATTGATGGGGTTCCAGGGTAATGGGCAGACAGGAGTTCAGAAGCTGGGAGACGGTGGAAGAGACCCCACCTGAGGTAAAGGGATAGGGAGAGAAAACCTGCAGGAGGAAGAGGAACGGGGAACAGAGATTCAACAGCAGGGAGGGGGATGGGGATGAGAGGTCCCACAGGATGAAGGGAAATGGGAATAAGCAGTCCCACAGCAGTATACCGATGGGAAAAGATAATCCAATAAGATGAGATGATCCAGAAATAGATTGTACGGGAGGGGTGTGTCTGAACTGAGTTCCACAATCGGGAGAGAAGATGCACCCATTGGTTCTGGGTATCTGGTAGTGAGCACAGTCACACAGGTGGACTGATGGTGATATCACATACGGGGAAGGTCAGGAGAGGACAATCTCACAATGGTATTTCTTTCCTTCTCACTAGGACAGTCTGCTGACGGTCTCTTGTCCCTCAACAGGAAGGGGGTGTGAAGCTCTGACCCACCTGCTGCAGTCAGTGTCGGTCTGGGAGTCAGTAACAGTGAGAAGGAACATTGTCAATGGACGTGTCACAGGCAGCGAGAAACACGGCCATTCCTGTGATTTACTACCATTAAACCAATGGCTGTTGTTCATGATCTGATGAAGTCTCCAACATCCCTTCACAAGGATCCACAGAACCCTCCCGTCCTTGGGGATACACTGACTGGCGCCCTTGGATTTGTCACAATTCTTCACAATCTGATTTACTGCAGATTGTTGTCAAATTCCTTTACATTGAATCAACACAATGAGACAGTTTCACAGTTCAGAGTGAGAGATAAGTCTAATTACCTCAACGTTTGGCACTTGTGCAGCCCGGGTCCCAGTCGCTGGATTCCTTCAAACTGAATGTGGCAGTTCCACAGGTTGAGGTGTTTCATTGTATCACAGAGTCCGATGACATGAGACAGGACCGCGCAGTCAATCGGGGTCAGTGTCATTCCACTGAATGACAGTTTTTCTACAGACCCCAGTGCGGCCTGAGCCAGTCCACGATTCTGAGACTCAAACAGGTAGTGCAATGTGTTCAGGAGGCTCCTTTTACCAGCTTCACTCCCTGTGTTTCCACTCTGACGTTTAACCTCCTCCTTCACCCAGTCAATCACCCGGCAGGTTGTTTCATTGGGAAATGGACCCAGAAACTCCTCCAGGCCCCGGGCTGTCATTGGGTTGGAGAGACCAGCAACAAAACGGAGAAATACCTCAAATCGCCCATCTGTTGTGTTGTGGGCTTCAGTGAGGAATTTCAGGATAGCCCCGGGATGTGGATTGAGGAATTGTGCGACTGCAGCTGCAAACTCTTGGACGGTGAGGTGTGGGAATGTGTACACCACGCTCCGGGCAGAATCCTCTCTCTCCAAAAGCTCCATCAGGAACCCGGACAGGAACTGGGAAGGCTGCAGATCGTACTTGATCAAATCTCCATCTGTAAACACAATATTCTTCTCAGACACTCCCATGAAGGCCATCTGACCAACCCTGAGTAACACATCACGGGGGTTCTCAATCTCACGGCCGTGGTTTTTCAGGATGTTGTAAATATAGTAGGAGTACAGTTGGGTGATGGTCTTGGGAACTCGCTGCAGGTCCCTGACTCTTTGTGTGAAGAAGGGACCCAGTGCCAGAGCAAGGATCCAGCAGTAGGAGGGGTTGTAGCTCATGGTGTAGAGGATCTCGTTCTCCTTCACGTGGTTGAAAACAGCTGCTGCCACCGTCTGATCGTCAAAATGTCTGATGAAATATTCCTTCCGTTCCTCACCAACAAATCCCAGGATTTCAGCCCAGACACTGATCTCAGCCTTTTCCAATAAGTGTAACGCAGTGGGACGGGTGGTCACCAGCACTGAACACCCTGGGAGCAGCTTGCCCTGGATTAAACTGTACACAATGTCAGACACTTCACACCACCACTCGGGATCTGGGCACTGGTGCTTGGGTTCTGTATCTCTCCGACTGTCAGCAAAATCGATTCCGTGTTTGAATTCATCCAAACCATCAAATATAAACAGCAATCCCTCTGGGTTCTTCCAGACCTCTCTCAGGATATTCCCAAAGTAAGGATACTGATCCAGAATCAGTTCCCTCAGGTTTATTCTCCCCTTAATGGAGTTCATATCCCGGAACTTAAAACTGAAGACAAACTGAAATTGTTGGTATATTTTGCCTGTGGCCCAGTCGTAAACAATTTTTTGTACCATTGTTGTTTTCCCAATCCCTGGGACTCCGGTCACTGTTGCCTTACATCCGGGAATCTTTTGGCCCCGTCTGCTACGTGAGTAATTTCTCTGAAACAGATGTCTGGTGCTGATTTTCTCCAGCTCTCCGCGGAGATGTTTTTCTCTCCACTCCTCGTGGTCTCTGCCTCTTGCCAGCAGCTCATGTTCCACTAGTCTCCGATCTCGAACAGTAGAAATGACCGTGAGCTCAGCGTATCGATCAACCAGCTGGAAAACCTTCACCTTCTCCCTCATCAGGATGGTGTTCACTCTCAGTGTTTCAGTTTGTGCCCGCAGAGTCTCCTTGTGTTTCTGTTGAACATCTTCCATGGGAACAGACAGCAGACAAACTGTTAGATGCCTCAACTCAGAACTCAGTATTTAAGCACACAAGAGTTAGCTCAGAGCCCTTGCATTGATTGGATTCATCAATGGATGCTCGTACAATAAAGTAAATTTAATTAACAGACCCCTAGCTGGTCAAAAACCAGATCATCACATCTCCACATTGTGAAGGTGAGTTTTTCCCTGGTAGTTTACTGACCTCCGACTGTCCCGTACCGGACAATCTCTCACTACTGTCACAGCTGTCATTTTTTCCTGTGGAAGAAACTTTTAATCCCCAGTGTTGATGTGGCGTATCGAGATGGAGAAGAGGGTAGAGGGCATTCTGTCAAAGGAACAGGTCGGGGAATCACAGCTCCCCCTCCCCTCCCACCATCACTGATTCAAAATACTGATCAGCACGTGCACGGTGGGTGTGTGGTTGGGGTGCGTGGGATCTCAAAGTGCGTTCAAATCCTGTCTTGGGTGCGTGGGGTTTTGCACTGTGTTTGGCCTCTGCCAGGGATGTATGATGATCACACAATGTGTAAGACCCTGTCAGGGATATGTGGGGTCTCACAGTGTTTCAGGACGCTGTGTGGGATGTGTGGGATCTCACAGTTTTTCAAGACCCGGCCAGAGTTGTGTAGGGTCTCACAGCGTGGCTGGAACCTAAACAGGGGATTGTGGGATCTGACAATGTGTAAAGACCCTGCCAGTGCTGTGTTGGTTCTCACAGTGTGTCAGAACAATGTCAGGGGAGTGCGGGGTCTCAGAATATGTCACGACACGGTCAGTTTTGTTTGGAGTCTCAATGTGTGTCAGCGCCCTGACAGAGGTGTGTGGGGTACCACCGTAGGTCTGGACCCCATTAGGTGTGTGTGGTCTCTCACAGTGTGTCGGGTCCCTTTCAGGGGTGTGTGGGGTCTGACAGTGTGTCGAGTCCCTAACAGGGGAGTGCGGGGTATCACAATGTGTCAGGACCATAACAGGATTGTGTGAGGTCTCACAGTCTGTTAGGAACGTGTCAGGGTTGTGTTTGTGGAATCACAGTGTGTCAGGAAACTCCAGTTGTATGTGGTGTCCCACAGTGTGTCAGGAACGGTGAGGTGTTTGTGGGGTATCACAGTGTGACAAGACCCTTTCCAGTGTGTGTGTGGCCTCACAGTGCGTCAGGACCGTGTCAGGGGTGTATGGGATCTCACAGTCTGTCAGGACCCTGCCTGGGGTGTCTGGGGTGTCACAGTGTGTCGGGACTATGTCAGGTGTGTGTGGGCTCTGACAGTATGTCAGGACATTTTGTGGGACATGTAGGTCTCACAGGTTGTCAGGACCCTGTCGGGTGTGTGGGGTCTCACAGTGTGTCAGGACGCTGTGTGGGATGTGTGGGGTCTCACAGTTTTTCAAGACCCTCTCAGGGGTCTGTGGGGTCTCACAATGGGTAAGGACCATAACAGGGTTGTGTGAGGTCTCACAGTGTGTCATGAACCTGTCATGGTTGTGCTTGTGTAATCACAGTGTGTTAGGAAACACAAGGGGTGTGTTGTGTCTCAGTGTGCTAGGAACTGTGGGGTGTTTGTAGGGTATCACACTGTGTCAGGACCCTGTTTGGTTTGTGGGGTTTCACAGTGTGTCCGGATCTATGAGGTGTTTGTGGAGTCGTACAGTGTGTGAAGACCCTGTCAGCGGTGTGTGGTCTCACAGTGTGTCATGACCCTGTCAGGGGTGTATGGGATCTCACTGTGTCAGGACCCTATCAGGGGTGTGTGGGGTCTCACAGTGTGTCAGAGCACGGTCAGGTTTGTTTGGGATCTCACAGTGTGTCGGGACCCCGTCAGGTGTGTGTGGGATCTCAGTGTGTGTCGGGTCCCTGTCAGGGATGTCTGGGGTCTCACAGTGTATCAGGAGACTGTCATTGGCGTATGGTATCTCATAGTTTGTCACTATCCTGCCAGAGTTGTGTGGGGTCTGACAGTGTGACGGGAACCTAACAGGGGTTTGTGGAGTCTCGGAATGTGCAAAGACCCTGTCAGGGATGTGTGGGGTCTCACAGTGTTTCGCGACCATGTCAGTGGTTTGTATGGTCTGACATTGTTTCGGGACCCTGTCAGGGTTGTGTTGGGTCTCACAATGTGTCAGGACCCCATCAGGTGTGCGTGGGCTCTCACAGTGTGTCAGAACTCTGTCAGGTTTGTGTGGGGTCTGGTAGTGTGTCGAAACCCTAACAGGGAGTGCCGGGTCTCACAATGTGTCAGGACCCCGTCAGGGGTGTGTGGGGTCTCGCAGTGTTTTGGGACCATAACAGGGGAGTGCGGGATCTCACAATGTGTAAGGACCCTGCCAGGGGTGTGTGAGGTCTCACAGTAAGTCAGGAAGCTGTTTGGTGTGTGGTGTCTCACAGTGTGTCCGGATCTATGAGGTGTTTCTGGGGTCGTACAGTGTGTGAAGACCCTGTCGGGGGTGTGTGGGATCTCACAGTGTTTCAAGAAATTGCCAGGGTTGTGTGAGGTCTCATTGCATGTCAGGACCCTGTCAGGGGTGTGTGGGTTCTCACACTGTTTCAGGAACCTGCCAGGGTTGTGTGAGGTCTCATTGTATGACAGGACCCTGTTAGGGGTGTGAGGGGTCTCACATTGTGTAAGGACCTTGTCACAGGTGGAGTCTAAAACATGAAGGGTATTTAAGAGCCTCTTCGATAGGGACATGGATGAAAGAAAAATTGAAGTCTATAGGGTTGTGTGGGTTTTGTACTTTTTTAAGGGGATATAGGTTAGCACAACATGGAGGGCTGAAGGGCCTGTACTGTGCCGTAGTGTTCTGTGTTTCGATGGTTCTATGTTCTATGGTGTGTCCGGTCTCAGTGTGTCAGGACACTGTCAGGGGACTGTGTGGTCTCACCGTGTGTCAGGACCCTGTCAGCGGTGTGTGGGATCTCACAGGGTGTCAGGACCCTGTCAGCGGTGTGTGGGATCTCACAGTGTGTCAGGACCCTGTCAGGGGTGTGTGGGGTCTCACAGGTTGTCAGGGTCCTTTCGGGTGTGTGGGGTCTCAGTGTGCCAGGAACTGTGAGGTGTTTGTAGGGCATCACAGTGTGTCAGGACCCTGTCACGGTTGTGTGGGGTCTCAGTGTGTCAGGACCCTGTCAGGGGTGTGTGGGGTCTCAGTGTGTTAGCACCCTGTCAGGGGTGTGTGGGGTCTCACAGTGTGTCAGGACCCTGTCAGCAATGTGTGGGGTCTCACAGTGCGTCAGGACCCTGTCAGGGATGTGTGGGGTCTCACAGTGTGTCAGGACACTGCCAGCAGTCTGTGGAGTATCAAAGTGCTTTAGGACCTGTGAGGTGTTTGTAGGGTATCACAGCGTGTCAGGATCCTGTCGGGTGTGTGGGGTCTCACAGTGTGTCAGGACGCTGTCTGGGATGTGTGAGGTCTCACAGTTTTTCAAGAGCCTCTCAGGGGTCTGTGGGGTCTCACAATGGGTAAGGACCATAACAGGGTTGTGTGAGGTCTCACAGCGTGTAATGAACCTGTCATGGTTGTGTTTGTGCAATCACAATGAGTTTGGAAACACAAGCCGTGTGTGGTGTCTCAGTGTGCCAGGAACTGTGAGGTGTTTGTAGGGCACCACAGTGTGTCAGGACACTGTCAGGGGAGTGTGGGCTCTCACAGTGTGTCTGGTCCCTGTCAGGGGTGTGTGGGGTCTCACAGCGTGTCGGGACCATGTCAGGGCTGTGTGGGTCTCAGAGTGTGTCAGGGCCCTGTGAGGTGTATGTGGGATCTGGCAGTGTATCGGAAGCAGAACTGCGGAGTGCGCGGTCTCGCAATGTATAAGGACCATAACAGGATATTCTGAGGTATCACAGTGTGGTAGGAATGTGTCAGGGTTGTGTTTGTGGAATCACAGTGTGTCAGGAAACTCCGGGGGTAGGTGGTGTCTCGCAGTGTGTCAGGAACGTTGAGATGTTTGTGGGGTATGAGAGTGTGACAAGACCCTGTCTGGTGTGTGTGCGGCCTCAAAGTGTTTCACGACCGTGTCAGGGTTGTGTGGGGTCTCACAGTGTGTCAGGATCCTGTCAGGGGTGTGTGGGGTCTCACAGTGTTTCAGGAACCTGCCAGGGTTGTGTAAGGTCTCATTGTATGACAGGACCCTGTTAGGGGTGTGTGGGGTCTCCCAGTGTGTCAGGACCCTGTCAGGGGTGTGTGCGGTCACACAGTGGGTCAGGACCCTGTCAGGGGTGTGTGGGGTACGATCTTGTCAGGGGTGTGTGGGGTCTCACAGTGTGTCAGGACCCTGTTAGGGTTGTGTGGGGTCTCACATTGTGTCAGGACCCTGTCAGTGGTGTGTGGGGTCTCACATTGTGTCAGGACCCTGTCAGTGGTGTGAGGGGTCTCACATTGTGTAAGGACCTTGGCACAGGTGGAGGCTAAAACATTAAGGGTATTTAAGAGTCTCTTCGATAGGGACATGGATGAAAGAAAAACGAAGGGCTATAGGGTTGTGTGGGTTTTGTATTTTTTTAAGGGTGTATAGGTCAGCAAGGCTGAAGGGCCTGTATTGTGCTGTAGTGTTCTGTGTTTCGATGGTTCTATGTTCTATGGTGTGTCCGGTCTCAGTGTGCCAGGACCCTGTCTGCGGTGTGTGTGATCTCACAGTGTGTAAGGACTCTGCCAGGGGTGTGTGGGATCTCACGGTGTGTCAGGACCCTGTCAAGGGTGTGTGAGGTCTCACAGTGTGTCAGGAACCCGCCAGGGTATGAGGGCTCTCACAATGTGTCAGGACCTGGCAGTGAGTGTGTGGCACTCGGCACTCGGGTGAAACGGGGAGCTTAGGAAAACATTGCTTGTTGGAATGTTTACTTTAGAGAACGTGACAGTGGGAGAAATCATTTTCTTCAATAATCGGAGAGAGATCTGTTCTGTATTCAGAAATAGATGTGGGAATTTTCCTGCTGTGATTGTTCCCTCAGCAAACAGCATGAAGAACAGTGAAGAATAAGTTTGCAGGGGAATTGTCGAGAATTCCCAAATCGTTAGCGCAGGGGAACAGAATGGTTTTATTGTCTGAATGTAGACAGGAAAAGCATTAACACAGATGACAGAAACGAGAGCAGTTTGAAAACATCCTCCGGTGCCGTTTGAATATTAACATCTTTGGAATTTGTTCTTGGAAATGAGATAGGCCGAGTGAGGGTTGTGGTCTAGATTCTTTATATTTCTTTTCAAGGGCTTTGAAAAATCAGTTAAAACATGGGCTACTGTAAGATTAATAATTTTGACGATATCTGTTTTCAATACGCTGCCTCCTCTGGTAAATGTGCTGTTGAGTAATCCAACTCGCAATATTATTTATTGAATTTTCAGTCCTCTCCACCTTCCTTGCCGCAATCCCACAACCCTCGGTTTTTCTGTCCTAATTCCCATTTCTCACCCCTCCACAATGTCCATCACACATCACATCAATTTCAGCTTCTGTGGACTGTGCTGAGGATTTTGACCCCATCACACCCTTAGTAAAACAATCTCCTGATGGAATTCCCAGTATTACTGAGTGGGATATTAAACTGAATAACTGCAGCAGTGTTTGCAGGAAGGGGGCGCAGAGGTGAATATAGTTGTTTTCATATGGTGCTTTGGGGTTGAACAGGCGAGTTGGCGTGCTACCTGCTTTTCTCATTAAATTGTCGTTGTTATTCTGTGACGAGAACTTCAATGGACTCCCGGTTCTAAAACTGATTTCCTTTAGGATCTGAGGGAATTAAGATGAGGGCTGTATCGGGGATTGGGTGGCTGTAGGGAAATGATTTCAATTTTCAGAATAAGACATTTCCTATAATTTCGGTCCTCAGATTGCCCTCTTCTCCATTCTGACTTGGGTGGAGGGATCTGTATTTGCGGGACACAGAGAGGAGTGATCCCTTTCAGCAAAGCCCCCATCTCTCTGCTTTGTTCCACATGCTGTCCCGTGAAATCTCTCCCTCCAACCAAACATTTGTCCCTGTGTCTCACTCTGCGCTGTGTCACGGTGGAACATTTACCTGATTAAATCCCCGTGGCTCAACAACGACATGGCCCTACACAACATCAACCTTCAGTGGAAACAGCGGTTTCTTCACTTACCTTTCAGCTCACTGGGAATCTCCGGTACGGGTCGATGGACCGGTACACAACCTGTTCAGATTTAAAATAATTTCACACGTTTCAATTCCTCAAATGTCATGTCTGAATCCAAAATTAAATTATTCTCTGATACTCTCTCACCATGTTCCTGTATTTCTTTCAGTATTTTGTCAAACTTTGGGACGCCAATCCGCATTTTCACAAAGGTTTCCCACATCACCCTCCGGGCGCGGGAGCCTTTCTCCATCACCAGGCTCAGGAGGAGTTTAGAACTGTCCGCCCGCTCTCCCTTATCAGCGAGATCAGAGATTTTCTGTGAAGAGTAACAGTGAACGTATTGGGGACTGACAGATTCACACAGAGAATGAGAAGTAAATGATGTGCTCTGTAACGGGATCACACTGAGCAGTCACCCGGATGGGTGCTGATCCTGTCTGGACATGGACTGTACATTCTGAGTGCAGAGTACACGGAGGGACATTCACCGTGAACCTGGTCCACCAGTCAACGAGATCCTGGCTGGTCTGTGACCTCTTCATTGACGTGGCTCCAAATCCATAAGTAATTCCTCACCAGATCTGACCGTGTAAAGCAGAAATCAGAAAATAATGATCACAGATGAAGAAAGAAATCAGGAGGGTTTTTGCATCAGCGTGAACAGTCTCGGAGAAGTTACAGAAAAGATGATTCATCTCCTCAGTCCGCCAGTGTCCAACATGACAGCGGATTACCGGCTGACACCTGATGCCTTTCCTTTGCCTTTTCCAGTGGAGGTTTATTCAGTGATTACACATTACAACATGGCCGTATTCCCCGATCGACACTCTTTGCAGTTACAGATTGTAACACAATCATCTCCACCCAGAACAGAACACACTGGAGCTCCTGTGGCACCCACAGATGATGTCCCGGTTCTCACTGTCAACCTTCCATCACGCCGCACGGTCTTCCCTAACCGAAACCTCCTGTCATATTTCCATTTAAAACTGTAAACCCAGACAACTGTTACTTGCTCAACTCACTCTGAACATAGAGCAGCCACCCACCGGTCCGCGGGGTCTTTTCACCCCTTTCTATCACTGGTTCAGATTCACATGTTTCTGATTGCAGGTACGGTATTTATTTCCCAGTCATTCTTTTATCTAATTTAATATCCGATGAGTCAGAAATCGGACACCCATCAGTCCTGTGATGTATGAAAATTCAAACCCATTCTCCCTCCCACTCACCCGATGTTCCTCTCCGCTGAACTGATTCTCGGCCGTTAACGCCAGGCTCACTCCCTGCACCCCTCCTTCCATCGCCTGCTCCAGCCTGTCCTGGTAGAAGTCCGTCAGCTGCAGCAGCTGGAAATCGTCCCAGCTTGCCAGGAGCTCGGTGATCGCTGAGCTCGGACCTGTGAAGGAAAATGAGGAGCATTAAATAAATGGCCGGCCCCATGTTGGGCAGTAACTTTCTCTCTGGAAACTAAAGATGGTGTGGCAGGTCACCAAACACAGTGTGAAATAAGTACGGTAGGTGTAGAGAGGTCCGGAGACGGGAGTCAAATAGAGAGCGTTCAGAGATCCGGTGGTGGAGAGGGGGACGGGTGGTGAGCCGAAGGTGGGATAGAAAGAGGTTAGGGAGAGGGAGAGGGGGAGAAAGGTAGTGGAGGGGGAAGGGAGTGGTCCGAAAGACGGACAGGATAGGGGAAGGGAAGGAGGGGTGTGACGGAGAGGGGGGGAAGGGAGGAGGGAAGAGACGGAGAGGAGAGGGGGAACGGAAGGGTGGGAAGAGACGGAGAGGAGAAGGGGAAGGGAGGGGAGGGGAGAGATTGAGAGGAGAGGGAGAGGGTGGGGAGAAAGAGAGAGGGGGAAGGGATAGGTGGGGAGAGATGGAGAGGAGAGGGAGAGGGTGGGGAGAAAAAGAGAGGAGAGGGGGAAGGGAGGGGTGGGGAGTGACGGGGAGGAGAGGGGGAAGGAAGGGGTCGGGGAGAGAGGGAGAGGAGGTGGTAGGGATGTGAGGGGAGTGAGGGAGAGGAGCGGGCGAAAGGAGGGTTGGAGAGAAATGTATAGGAGAGGGGGAAAGGCAGGTTGGGGAGAGATGTATATGAGAGGGGGAAGGGAGCGGTGGGGAGAGATGGAGAGGGGATTTTACTCCATCCACGTGTGTCTGTTCCCTTAGGGATGTTAACTCCTCATCTCTCTGCTGATTTCACAAATATTTTGTGAAGTGCAGACACTGCATTAAACCCAGATACAGAGTCAAGGCAATTGCCGACATACCAGTGACCTTTCCTGATGTTGACTTCATTGGAACTCCTCCATTACCCGCCCGTTCAGCCATGTTGAGGACAGTTGTGGTGAGATTTTGCTGCGCTGTATCAAACAGAATTAACAGTAGAGCATCAGGCATTAATTGAAATATAAAGGAGAACACTGTTTCATTGTTAAGCAGAACGACACACCTCCAAACATCTTGGGCCTATCCACTGAAGACTTGATATGACCTAATGGACCTGCGCCCATCCACCCACAATCACAGAATACCCATTTCCCCTCTGTCCCTAGATTGTTCACCTTTCTGGGATTCCCTGGAGTATCTACTCGCTGTATTGCAGGCAACTCCCTTTAAAGAACCAATCTTGTGTCCTCGACTGTGAGTGATTTGTCAATGGAATGGTGAGGCAGATTGATCGGACAACACCCTCTGCTTTGGTCCTCCTACCACTGGTGGCGCTCTAGTGAGTAATGGATAGCTGTTACAGCAGTGTTCGGTGAAGCATTTCTGCTGACCAATGGGACGTCTCTTCCTCTCGTCACTGGTTTATACAGATTTCTCAGTCACACCTGATTCTCACCGTCTCCCTTCAGTTTAACATCCCCTGGCATTGACACCTATGGCAATATATGTGGATTGAGTCTACATAGAAATACCCTACATCCTGAACAATGCAGTCTTGTTCAATGAACAATGTATCCTGAACAATGCAGTCTATAATCTTTTCTAGCATCTTGTCCAGAAACCACATTTTCTCTGGCAGGATTTTAAGATCATTGTTAGCACCTAATCTCCGGTCAAGATTTATTTTTGCATTAATCTGGCTATTATCAGATAGTTACATGGCACTTTGTTAAACCCAATGCAGACCCAGCATACATCAAAAACAACAAGTTGGCAAAAACAGATTGACAATAACTAAAGCAAAATGCTGGAATTATTGAACAAGGCAGATGGTACGTTGATACTTTGAGTCAAAGACCGTGTAATCAAAGCTGAGCCTATCTGTATCAGCCATGTATCTGCTCACTGTCTGAGTTGTAAACTGTGTAGCGTATTTATTATTTTCTTATGCTGTGGGGTGGGGTAGGATGGGGTAAAAGTGAAGGGAATCAGTTGCATATCTGTGCTTTGTTCACAGCTGGGGACTGACGGATGTCATACCTTTTATTATTATCCACTCAAACACTCTGAACTTACACTCGGGTGGACTTCAGTTCCATCACTACAAGATTGTATGTTAACTGATTTATGGACAATAGACAATAGGTGCAGAAGTAGACCATTCGGCCCCTCGAGTCTGCACCGCCATTCTGAGATCATGGCTGATCATTTACTATCAATACCCACTCCCTGCTTTGTCCCCATATCCCTTGATTCCCCTATCCATCAGATATCTATATAGCTCCTTCTTGAAAGCACCCAGACAATTGGCCTCCACCGTCTTCTGAGGCAGTGCATTCCACACCTCCACAACTCTCTGGGAGAAGAAGCTCTTCCTCAACTCTGTTTTAAATAACTGACCTCTTATTCTCAATCCATGCCCTCTGTTACTGGACTCTCTCAACATCTGGAACATATTTCCTGCCTCAATCCTATCAAATCCTTTAATTATCTTAAACGTTTCAATCAGATCCCCTCTCAATCTCCTCAATTCCAGCATGTACAAGCCCAATCTCTCCAATCTCTCTGCGATTTCTAATAAAAGATCAAATACACCAACCTTTACAATCACCAACTTTTACAATCGCTATTGGAGTTGAGGACACGTCATACAACCATAACAAATCCTTGGGGGTCACGAACAATGACAAATTTGTTTGGCTACGCTCTCAACAAATGTTTCTCAATCTGATGATTATTTTAAATATAAGGCCGTAAGATCTAGGAGCAGAGGTAGGTCATTCAGCCCATCCAGTCTGCTATGCTGTTCAATCATAGACTGATCTAATTCTTCTAGTCATCCCCACTTCCTTGCTTTCACCCCATTTCCTTTGATATGCTGGTTAATCAATAACCTATATATCTCTGCATTAAATGCACCTAATGACATAACCTCCACAGCTGTTCGTGGCAACAAATTCAATAGATTTACCACCCTTTGATTAAAGTAAGTTCTTCGCATCTCTGTTCTAAATGGATGTCCTTCAATCCTGAAGTTGTGCCCTCTTGTCCTAGAATCCCTTGCCATACCTAATCTTCTCAGACCTTTTGACATTTGGATTTTTCTATGACATTCTCTCCCTCATTCTTCTGAACTCCAGGGAATATAGCCCAAGAGCAGCCAGGCGTTCAATATACGGCAACCCTTTAATTACTGGAATCATTCTGGAGAATCTTCTTTGAACCCTCTCCAATGTAGGTGTATCAGTTCTAAATTAAGGAGTCCAAAACTGCACACAATATTCCAAGTGTGTCTCACGAGTATCTTATGGAGCCCCAACAACACATCCCTGGTCTCATATTCTATACCTCTAAAAATGAATGCTAACATTGTATTTGCCTGCTTCACCACGGACTCACCCTGGAGGTTAACCTTATGGGGTATCCTGCACAAGGACTCCATGTCACTTTGCATCTCTGCATTTTGAATTCTCCCCCCCCCCCATCTAAATAACAGTCTGCCCATTGCTTCCACCAAAGTGTATGAGCATACACTTTCCAACATTGTATTTCATTTGCCACGTATTTGCCTATTCCCCTAATCTATCTAAGTCTATCTACAGACTCTCTTATTCCTCAACACTACCAGCTCCTCCACCTACATTTGTTTCATCGGCAAATTTAGCCATTAATCCATTAATCCCATAGTCCAAATCATTGACATACATCTTGAAAAGCAGCGGTCCCCACATTGACCTCTGTGGAATTCCACTGGGAACCGGCAGCCAGCCAGAATAGGATCACTTCTTTCCCACTCTCTGTTTTCTGCCGATCAGCCTGCACACTCAAATTCCAATGTGAACTCGATCATATTCTGATTATTGTTCCCTAAGTGTTCCTTAACCTTAAGCTCCCTTATCACTTCTGGATCATTGCACAACAGCCAATCCAGCACAGACAATTCCCCACTGTGCTCAACAACAAGCTGTTCTTAAAAAAAAAATCCCTTTGACATTCTACCATTTCTCTCTCTTGAGGTCCAATACTAACCTGGTTTTCCTAACTCACTTTCATGTTAAAATCCCCAATGATTATCTTGATATTACTCTTCTGACAGGCCTTTTCTATCTCCTGCTGTAAATTGTAATCCACATCGCGGCTGCTGTTTGGAGGCCTGTATACAACTGCCATTCGGGTCCTTATACACTTTCCATTTAACTCAACCCATATCGACTCTACACCTTCCAATGGTAAGTCATCCCTTTCTAATGATTTAATATTAGTTCTTATAGACAGGGCCATATCACTCCCATATCTGCCTACCAGTCTATCTTTCTGATACACAGTATATCCTTGGACATTCAGTTCCCAATGGCAGCCATTCTTTAACCAAGATTCAGAGATGGACACTACGTCATAGTTGCCAATCTGCAGCTGAATTTCAAGATCATCCATTTTATTCCTTATGCTGCGTGCATTCAAGTACAACACTCTCAGTCCAACATTTGTTGCTTCAGTTTTAATTGCACCATTACTCTATTGCCTGTAACTCATGCCACTGACTGTAAGCCTCAGCTCCTGCCTGTCATTTCTATCATCTCTAATGCAGATTATCTTCGATTTATTTCTGTTCTCCCCTTCCTCAGCCCGATCACTCCGGTTCCCACCCTCTGTCAAATAGTTTAAACCCTGCCGAACAGCACTATTAACCCTGGCTACTCAGATAATTTGACTTCAGGTGTAATGCGTCCTTTTTGTACAGGTGGTCCCTTCCCCAAAAGAGCCCACAATGACCCAGGAACCCTAAACCCTGCCCCCTACACCAGTTTCTCAGCCACGCATTAATATGCCGGATCATGACATTGTCATGGTCCGGTCCATGAAATCGGCATTCCGGTTCACCATCCTGTCCAAGTTCCTTATTCCAGGTTTTCCGGTTTCCCCCAGCATTGGGTTCTTGTGTGAGCTGACTTTGTAAACAGCTTCAGGATTCAGCCTCTGGCGGCTGGATTATTCCTGCCCAAACCCCCTGCCCCTATCCCTTCCCTTCACTTTCCTCTTAGTGCCTCGCCTTGCCTCGCTGTTCCATGCCTGGAGCCTAATTAATTAGTGAATTATTAACACTATTAATAGTAAACAGTAATAGGAGATTTTAGAACTCTATTAGGACACGATGCTGTGCCCATTTCTATTTTTAAACTTTCAATGTATGATCGAGTAGGGACAAGTTTTCAAGACGTTCCTGGACTCCTAAAATAACTTCGAAAACCACCAGATCTCACTGTTTTTAAAAGCAAACCTCACTGAAATTTGAACACCGCTTGCAAATAGAATGATCTCAGTGAACAAATATATAATCGTCCCTCACACCGCAACATCTGGAGGTGATATCCTTCTGTTTACAGTAAAACCTGTAGAATAAGGCTACTTGGCCCATCCGGTCTGATCCAACCTTATTCTCCTACATTCTTCCTTAAACCCTCAATCTCCTTACAGTCAAGAACATAAAAGTCTCAGCTGTATCACAATAACATCCTCCAGCAACCCATGTAGCAACAATTTCCACAGATTAACCATTAGCTGAAGACATTCCTCTCATCTGAGTTTTAAAGAGAAGTTTCTTTATTCTGAAGGTGATACCTCGGATTTCAGACACTCTGACCAATGGAAATATCCTCTCCATGCCCATTCTATTCAGGCTGTTCAATATTCAGAGGTTTACGTAGGATCGCTCCCAGTCCCGTCACTCTGAACTCCACTGAGCACATGCTCAGAACCATCAAACGCTCCTCATAGTTGAAGCCTGTCATTCCTGTCATCATTCTTATGAACATTGTTAGCAACACCAGTACTGAACACATTTTCAGCAATAACAGGCAAATCGGTACCAGGATAATTTACGGGAAACAAAAACGGTTATTATTTTATTGTTCTCGAAACATTCCAAAAAGAGCACCTACGTACAATTATCAGGAGATTTAAATCATTCCAGAGTGAATGTAATTAAAAAAGTAATCTGCAATTATTTGAAATGGTCAGCAGGTAAGGAACAGCTGTGGGGAGAGCAACAAAGTAACAATTCAGGTTCCAAACTTTCGTTGGAATGGCTTCAAACATTTACTGCTTGTAGTGTGGACCTCCACTTTCTCAAATCTATTTGTAACAAACTAGTGCAAGATCTTAGCGGGCCATCCCAGCTCCTAAAATGTTGACTATTTACTGTTCTTTATAAATTCTGCCTCGCCTGTTGAGTTCCTCAAGCATTTTGTGTGTGTTATCTTGAGTTTCTGTTTCATCTCCTCTTCCTGACAGACAGGTGACAGTGGGGAGAAATTTCCACATACGGTTTGAACACTGGACCGTGTCTATTTCTACTGTTATAAAAACAAAACAGCCCATTTAATCTCAGCATTTGGAACTGGAGCTTATCCTATCCTCAGAATAGCAGTCTTTGCTTCCAAAGGAACTTCAGAAACAAATATCTGAGCCCGGAAGGAAAACATCCATTCAACACCTAAGAAAACTTGGTGGCCCAACCCTCGGCTCCGTTTTACCTGGGTCAAAAACTGTGGTATCAGGATCCAGATCTGCGGTAAAACAGGAACGGGAGACAGGATCACGTGACCCATGAAGATTCACCCACCTGAACCGGTAATTTTGCTTCTCACCCCACAAGCACTACCTACCCACCGCTGCATTTTCCAAATTATTTCATATTTACACCAGCTACATTTTAATAAAAACATATTCCCTCTGTATCTTCCCCGGTCCCTTCACTCCATCACCGGGTCACAGAGTTACCGGTTCAATTCACATCCCGGTCCGACACACAATTCAGACCCAAACAGGAAATATGCAGATTTCATTTAAATCACTTCTCTGTGTACAAACACTAATTTCAATTCACATTCCTCCGGACTCACTGGACAGGAACATTGAAACATCATCAACTGAAAATCTGCAAGTGGTGGCCATTCAGCCCCTCAAACCATCAACAAGATGGCGGCTGCACTTCTATCTCAGCCACATGTTTCTGCCCGATCCTCGTTTCTTCTATCTCTTCGGTCTCCAAACATCTGCCGATCTCTGTTTTACCTGAGGATGATCACCGAGTCTTCACCATCCTCTGTGGTGGGGAATTACAGACATTCACCACCCACGGAATGGAGACATTTCCCCTCAACTCAGTCCCGGACAGTCCGCCCCTTTTTTCAGAGACTGGGATCCCTGGTTCAACCGGTAATGACTTTGTGCATTTCAATGTGTTCACCTCTCTGTCCTCGATTCTCTAAATGAAAGGGTTATCACATTTGATCTTTATTCATATGATGACCCCAGCACTCCAGCGATCAGTCTGGTGAATCACCATTGCACTCTCCATAACAAATACTCTCTAACCTCTTTGTTAATCCTCTGTGGAATTAATTTCCATCTTTTGCAGCCCCGTTTTGCCCCAACTACTCACCTCCCACCCCTGTCACTATTTCCACCTTCCCACATCCCCACTCACCTGGATCCACTTCTCACTCCCCAGCTCTTGCCCATCCCCACCCCTCACCCCTTTTCTCTGACTGTTTCCCATCCACTCTCAATCCAGAGGAAGGGTCTCAGCCCGAAATGTTGCCGGTCCATTTCCCTCCACAGATGCTGCCTGAACCTTTGAGTTCCTCCGGCAGTTTGTTCTTTGGTTATGGGGAGCAGGATTTTACACAATATTCCAAGTACAATCTCAACAAAGCCCAAATAATTGTTAAAGTCATTTCACTCTGATATCCAATAACGTTTACGATAAATTCAATGTAGTTTTGACTTCCTCCCCCAGCCACTGCACCTCAGTCCCTCGCCATTTAAACACACCCAGTGTTTCTGTTTCTCCTACAGGAGTGGGTGATCTCACATTTCCCACATTGGACCAGCCGACCTGTTGTCCCCACTCACTCCTTTTGCCTCAGTTACGCTGAAATCTCTCGACAACAGACACGGAAAATAGAACCATACAGCACAGGAATCACAGGAATAGGCCCTTCGGCCCACATTATTGTACTCAACCAATTATTTTTTTTACCGAAACGTTAACCAATCAAATCCCTTCTGCCTACAAAATGTCCACAATTCTTCTACTTTCCTCACATCCGTGTGCCTATCGAAACGTCCCTGAGAAGTCCCCAATGTATATTCCTTTACCACCCCCCCCCCCGGATAGCACATTCCAGCGACCCACCGCTCTCCCTGTAAGAAACACTTGCCCCTGACATCTCCTTTCAAACTACCCCCTTTCACCTTGAATGTATGGGCTCTGGTGTTAGACATTGCTACCATTGTAAAAAGATATTGTCTGTCTACTCTATATGTGCTTCACATAATCTTATAAACGTCCATCCATTCTCTCCCCAGCCTGTGCCGGTCAGATGAAAACAACAAAAGTTTGTCCAGCCTCTCGTTATAGCTCATGCCCTCTAATCCAGGCAGGGTCCTGGTAAACCTCATCTGCGCCCTCTCCAAAGCCCCAACATCCTTCCGAGAATGGGGTCGACCAGAACTGTATGAAACTCTCCAGATGTAGTCTAATCGAGTTTTATGAATTTTAAATGCAATATCTTGACTTATAAAGGCAAACATGACATTTGCCTTCTTCACCACCCTGTCAATCTGTTTACCTACTTTCAGGGAGCGATGAACTTGGACTCCAAGATCCCTGTGCTCATCGACATTTAAAGGGTCTTACATTTAACAGTGTCCTGTCTCTTTACATTCCACCCACAGAAATTCCAAGATGATCATCACTAATCAAATCTCCCTGAGTTTTCTAAGGTCCTGTTGAATTTATTGTCAAGTGTACAATAGAAACATAGAAAATAGGTGCAGGAATAGGCCCTTCGGCCCTTTAGCCCGCACCGCTATTCAGTATGACCATGGCTGATCATCCAACTCAAAACTCTGTACCTGCTTTCTCGACATACCCCCTGATCCCTTTAGCCACAAGGGACATATCTACCTCCCTCTTAAACAAAGCCATTGAACCGGCCTCAACCGTTTCCTATGGCAGAGAATTCCACAGATTCACCACTCTAAATTCCAGCGAGAATAAGCCGAGTCGATCCAGTCTTTTTTCATATGTAAGTCCTGCCATCCCAGGAATCAATCTGGTGAACCATCTTTGTACTCCCTCTATGGCAAGAATATCTCCTCAGTTTAGGGGACCAAAACTGCACACAATACCCCAGGTGTAGTCTCACCATGGCTATGTACAACTGCAGTAGAACCTCCCTGCTCCTGTACTCGAATACTCTTGCTATGAATGCCAACACACCATTGGCCTTTTTCACCGCCTGCTGTACCTGCATGCCCATTTTCAGTGACTGGTGTACAATAACAGCCAGGTCTCGTTGTACCTCCCATTTTCCTAATCGGCCACCATTCAGATAATCATCTGTTTCCCTGTTCTTGCCACCAAAGTGGATAACCTCACATTTATCCACATTAAATTGCATCTGCCATGAATCTGCCCACTTACCAAACCTATCCAAGTCACCATGCATCCTCTTAGCATCCTCCTCATAGCTAACACCGCCGACCAGCTTCGTGTCATCCGCAAATTTGGAGATGCTGCATTTAATTCCCTCGTCTAGATCATTAACATGTATAATAAACAACTGGGGTCCCAGCACTGAGCCTTGCGGTACCCCAGTAGTCACTGCCTGCCATTCTGAAAAGGTCCCGTTTACTCCCACTCTTTGCTTCCTGTCTGCCAACCAATTCTCTATCCACATCAATACCATACCCCCAATACCGTGTGCTTTAAGTTTTCACACTAATCTGCTGTGTGGGACCTTGTCAAAAGCCTTTTGAAAATCTAAATATACCACACCCACTGGTTCTCCCCATCCACTCTATTAGTTATATCCTTAAAAAATTCTATAAGATTCGTCAGATGTTTTCCTTTCATCAATCCATGCTGACTTTGTCCGATGATTTCACCGCTTTCCAAATGTGCTGTCATCACATCTTTGACAACCGACTCTAGCATTTTCCCCACCACCGATGTCAGACGAACCGCTCTATAATTCCTTGGTTTCGCTCTCCCTCCTTATTTAAAAGGTGGGGTTATATTAGCCACCCTCCAATCTTCAGGAACTAATCCAGAATCTAAAGAGTTTTGAAAAGTTATCAGTAATACATCCTCTATTTCTTGGGCTGCTTCCTTAAGCAGTCTGGGATGCAGACCATCTGGCCCTGGGGATTTATTTGCCTTTAATCCAATCAATTTACTTATCACCACTTCCCTACTAACATGTTTTTCCCTCAGTTCCTCCATCTCACTAGACCCTCGGTCCCTTACTATTTCCGGCCGATTATTTATGTCCTCCTTAGTGAAGACAGAACCAAAGTACTTATTCATTTGGTCTGCCATGTCCTTTTTCCCCATGATCAATTCACCTGTTTCTGTCTGTAAGAGACCTACATTTGTCTTAACCAATCTTTTTCTTTTCATATATCCATAAAAGCTTTTACAGTCAATTTTTATGTTCCCTGCTAGATTTCTCCGATAATCTTTTCTCCCTTTCCTAATTAAGCCCTTTGTCCTCCTCTGCTGGACTCTGAATTTTTCCCAGTCCTCAGGTGTGCCGCTTTTTCTGGCTAATTTGTATGTTTCTTCTTTGAAATTGATACTATCCCTAATTTCCCCTGTCTGCCACGGGTGCACTACCATCCCTGGTTTATCCTTTTGCCAAACTGAGATGAACAATTGTTGTAGTTCATCCATGCGATCTTTAAATGCTTGCCATTGCATATCCACCGTCAAGTATCATTTGCCAGACTATCTTAGCTAATTCACGTTTAATACCTTCAAAATAACCCTTCTTTAAGTACAGAACCTTTGTTTCTAACTTAACTATGTTACTCTCCATCTTAATTAAGAATTCCACCATATTATGTTCACTCTTACCGAAGGGGCCTCGCACGACAAGATCGTTGCTCAATACCCAGTCTAGAATGGCCTGATCTGTAGTTGGTTCCCCGACATGTTGGATCAGAAAACCATCCCGCATACATTCCAAGAAATCCTCTTCCTCAGCACCCTTACAAATTTGTTTCACGCAATCTATATGTGGATTGAAGTCTCCCATTATAACTGCTGTTCCTTTATTGCACGCATTTCTAATTTCCTGTTTAATGCCATCCCCAGCCTCACTACTACTGTTTGGTGGCCTGTACACAACTCCCAACAGCATTTTCTGCCCCTTAGAATTATCAAGCTCTACCCATATCGATTCCACATCCTCCAGGCTAATGTCCTTCCTTTCTATTGCGTTAATCTCCTCACTAACCAGCAATGCTACCCCAACTACTTTTCTTTCCTGTCTATCCCTCCTGAATATTGAATATCCCTAGATGTTGAATTCCCATCATTGGTTACCTTGGAACCACGTCTCTGTCATCCCAACTATATCATATTTATTATAATTATCTGCACATTCAATTCATCCACCTTGTTATGAATGCTCCTCGCAGTGACACACAAAGCCTTCAGCCTTGTTTTTACAACACTCTTAGCCCTTATACAATTATGTTGAAAAGTGGCCCTTTTTGATTTTTGCCCTGGATTTTCCTGCCTGCCACTTTTACTTTTCACCTTACTACTTTTTGCTCTACCCTCACTTTACACCCCTCTGTCTCTCTGCATTTGTTCCCATCCCCCTGTCACATTAGTTTAAATCCTCCTGAACAACAGGAGCAAATGCTCCCCAAAGAACATAGGTTATAGTCCAGTATAGGTGCAGACCGTCCTGTTTATACCAGTCCCACCTCTCTCAGAACTGGTTCTAATGCCCCGGAATTTGAATACCTCCCCCTTGCACCATTTTTGAAGCCCCATTTTCAGGAATACAGGAAGTTGCAGGTATAGAGAAACACTGACTTCTAGCAGCATCACAGGCAAGCACATCCAGATGGTACACGAACATAAATTATACAAAATCTCTGTCAGTAGCACACAAAATATCTTTTTTATGTCGTCAGCAATATATAGATTTTTGTGACGTGGCCAATTTATAAATATACAATCTGTGTCGATAACCAACTTACAAATGTTGAATTTGGTCCGTCAGTCAAATTGTTGACACAGATTGGGAACAACTGGACTGTAAGCAGCTGTCCCTACAACACCGACTGGGAGGTCCTGCAGGCCCAAGGTCAGACTGGTTATTCCTTCTCTTCAAACACACATACAACAGGAACAGGAGCAGGTCACTCAGCCGCTCCAGCCCGTCCTGTCATTCAATAAGACCCATAGGCCTGTCCATCCTTGAACCCACAACACCACTCACATCCTTACTTTGCCTGGACCATTGGCCCCACGGACAGGTCAGCAGTCTGCCAATGTTTGCCCCCCCAGTATGGTGAATCCGTCTGCTCACCACCACCATGGGATCGGACATTTCTACAGATGAGTCCCTCCTATCCCCACCGAGACAAACATCCTCTGCAACACAACTAACACCATCTTTATCCTTTCACTAAAATCCCCCCCCCCCACTTCTTTAGGCTTGTTCTCTCCCACGCCGGGGAGCCGGCATCAAACCGATCAACAAGCGGTGTCCTCCTGCCTCTCAGCCATACATCAGACACCGGCTGCAGAAGATAGTTCACAAACGCCCCCAACTTCCCTCGGAAGGAAATGGAGATAAATAAAAAAGGGGGACATTTACTTTGAGGTTTGTTCCACTTTGACGGAGAGTTTGGAATGGGAGTGGGAGACCGGTCTGTGGTGGTAATACCTTCTCGACTGGCCCGCCTCCGCTATTGGGTGTAACCAGTAATTGACATCTCTTTAAATCAATGAGAATAACGTAGTTTGTATATGCTGTGTTGACAGCGCCGGTGGGTGTGGGATGACGTGATTGGTACCTCAGCCGTTAACACATCTCAATGCCAACCGGGCAACGTTGCTGAGTAAACTCGGCCTTTTATCCTTGGAACGACGGAGGATAAGAGGCGAACTGATAGAGCTGTATAAGATAATGAGAGGCAATGATCGTGTTGATAGTCAGAGGCTTTTCCCCAGCACTCAAATGGCTACAATGAGAGGGCATAATTTTACGGTGCTTGGAAGTCGGTACAGAGAAGATGTCAGGGGTAAGTTTTTTACGCATAGAATGGTGAGTGACTGGAATGGGCTACCGGTGACGGTGGTGGAGCCGGATACGATAGGGTTGTTTCAGAGACTCCTGGATAGGTACATGGAGCTCAGAAAAATAGCGGGCTATTTGCAAAGCAAGGTAGCTCTAAGGTAAGGACACGTTCAGCACAGTTTTGTGGGCCGAAGGGCCTATATTGTGCTCTAGGCTTTCTAAGTTTCTATTAGTGTGACGTAAAGTACCGCACACGTCTCGACAGATCCTGGTGTGGGAGAGCACTTGTATTTTAAAACACACGAATGGCCGTTTATTCTGGTTTCAGAGCGACAGCAAAATCAATCCCGGGATTCGCCCGGCTGTGCCATTGTTGGAGTGGGTAACACCCTATTTGTCTGTAGTTAGGTCACAAAGTGCAGACTGATTTGGGATAACTATCGAGGCTGATCTGGTTTCGAGTAGAATAATCAATGCAGAGATTCGCTGTTCAGTATCTTGAAACAAAAACATCTGTTTTACAAATGTAAACCAGAATTGCCAGCGGGGTCCACACACAGTGTTTTAGTCAATAGAAAACCACTCGTCCCTGCAGTCATTGTCTCCTGGTAAACTCAACACCCTGACAATGTGGACCATGGGTATCCTTCCTCTAAAAGCCAGGGGATCACTCAGAGAGCTGGTCGCTGAGAGGAATTATGTTTGTTAATTGTTAAAATTCACCCAGAGTCAGATGGATGGAGTTGATGGGGAGATCGGGAGTGTCGCACAGAAAGGGCCGGACTGCTGAGCCCTCTGCATTGTCCATCCGTCTGCCGACAAATGATGGCTCCGCGGGGATCTCCGGCCAGTCGTGGCCATCCGAGGTCCCCTAACCTCTAATGTTGCCGTGGGTTCTGTGTTGGGGTCGTGGAAAGACACACGTTGTCTGCAGCAGGATTAACGTGGAATCGGGAGCTTGCCTCTCGGTCCAACACCGTGATGTCCAGCTCACAGAGTTACTCATAAATTACATCCCCTGACGTAGCTGGGGCACATACTTAAAACACAAAGTTGGATTTAAATCGTTCATCTATTTAATGCTTGTTTTCAGCTCACCATATAAATAAAACAATATCTCTCTTCGAATGCAGTCATTATACCAGGTTACAGTATTTAAATTGTCAGAGCTTTTCCAGTCAATATACCAATATCGTACGCATAACTGGACCACACATCCCTCAAAGCTGATGCTGCAGATAATGGAATAACGGCTGATCTGATCTGAAGTTTCATTCCGTTTTCCCCCATGTCCATCCCTGTAACCTACTGTTCATCAAGAATCTCGGCCTTCAACAGAATCACATGCTTTGCTTCCACTGGCCAATGAGGAGAAGAGTTCAGAACACCCTCAATCAATCAACACGTGAACAATAGATGTATCCGTCTGAAATTAGAAATTCTGAAAAGGGAACAGGTGTTTGCTGTACAGATCCCGCACCTTCGCTTTGAAGCAGGTGGCCATTGTTCTACAGCTGTTCTTAATCTTTACTAACCCTGTGGAAAATGTCAATCGTGCAAACAGGTAACATAGAAAACCTGCAGCACAATACAGGTCCTTCGGTAAACAACGTTGTGCCGAATATATCCCTATCTTAGAAATTACCAGGGTTACACATAGACCTCTATTTTTCTAAAAACATCTTAAAACAGCCCAGCGTATCCGCCTCCGCCACCGTTGCCGGCAGCCCATTTCACGCACTCACCACTTTCTGCGTAAGAAGAACTTACTCCTGACATCTGCTCTGTACCTACTCTCCAGCACCATAAACTTGTGCCCTCTCGGGGCAGCCATTCAGCCCTGGGGAAAAAGCCTCTGACTATCCACATGATCAATGCCTCTCATCAACTTATGCACCTCTATCAGGTCAACTCTTATCCTCCGTCGCACCAAGGAGGAAAGACCGAGTTCACTCAAACTGTTTTCATAAGGCATGCTCCCCAAACCAGGCAACATCCTTGAATATCTCCTCTTCACCTTTCCTATGGTTTCCATATCCTTCCTGTTGTAAGACGACCGGAACTGAGCACAGGGTCCTATATAGCTGCAACATTACCTCTTGGCTCCTAAATTCGTTTCCACGATTGATGAAGGCCAATACACCGTATGCCTTCTTAAGCACAGAGTCAACCTGCGCAGCTGCTTTGAGCGTTTTTTGGACTCGGACCAGAGATCCCCCTGATTCTCTACGCTGCGAGGAATCTTGCCATTAATACTATAGTCAGCTATCATATTTGACCTACCAAAATGAACTACTTCACGCTTATCTGGGTTGAACTCCAACTGCCACTTCTCAGCCCAGTTTTGCATCCTATCAAAGTCCCGCTGTAACCTCTGACAGACCACCACGCTATTCACAACACCGCCAACATTTGTGTCATCAGCAAACTTACTAACCCATTCCTCCACTTCCTCTTCCAGGTCAATTATAAAAATCACGAAGAGTAAGAGTCCCAGAACAGATCCCTGAGGCACACCATTGGTCATGCAGAATATGACCCGGCTACAAACAGTCTTTGCCTTCTGTGATCAAGCCAGTTCTGGATCCCCAAGGCAATGTCCCCTTGTATCCCATGCCTCCTTACTTTCTCAATAAGCCTTGTACGGCGTAACTTATCAAATGCCCTGCTGAAATCCATATACGCTACATCTACTGTTCTTCCTTCATCAATGTGTTTAGTCACATCCTCAAATAATTCTAACAGTAAGAACACAAAAAGCACAGCCGCGAGAAGTGACTGAAAAACAAAATATCTCCTGGATCTCTGATTCAATGCAGAGACAACTGGTTGTTTGGAAATAAAGATCCGAAATAAATATCAGAAGCTGAATTACTCTCAGCTCAATTCCCAAGGTTTTCTGAGAGTGTGGATACTGTGTGTCGTTTCTGGCAAATAGCCTCGCCCACTGCCCCACACGGATCTCACATAGCCATGGCAACACACAGAGTGCTGGGAGAACTCAGCAGGTTAGGCAGCACTTAAGGATGGGTGTAAACAGTCGACGTTGCGGACTGAGTCCCTTCATCAGGACTGAAATAGAAAGGGGAGGAGGGCAGATGATTGACTGATCTGGAAGGTGCGGGTTGTTGTTCTGTGAGACTCGGTGCTCAGGGTCTGCGTGCGAGCTGTCAGAACATTCCTCAGAACAGGGAGCGGCCGCTCCGCTGAAATGAAATCCAAACCGGTTCGACAAAACACTGTCATTCAAGTTTGAAGAAAGTTTAATATCGTATTTAACCCTTTCTGCTACAGGGAAGAGCAGTAGAACCAAAGGCACAATGTGAAGAACATTACTGGGATCTCGAACGTCGACTGTACTCTTCTCCATAGACGCTGCCCGGCCTGCAGAGTTCCTCCAGCATTTTGTGTCTGTTGCTCGGATTTCCAGCATTTTCCGTTTTCTCTTGTTTCAGAGAGATCGGCGACAGGGTCACTGCCCCGCGGGATATTTCACATGTTACTACCAGTGGGAAAGATTATTTTCTGCTCGCACTCAGTAGCAACCACTCTCGTTTCTCTTAATCCATTTGGACAATAATTGACTCGTTAATATGAACATGTCAGGACTCCCTTCTCAATTCTCTCCCAATCCTGACCCAAAGCTGAGCCTCGCTGTAAACGCTGAATAATTGTACAGAATCATAGACAATACTTACCTCGGATATTGTAACCGGACGGTATTCAGTGTGGTCCCGGGAAATCACTGTCTGACATCCCTGGTGAGCGACAATGCTCCTGCACCTGCTTTCTGTCCGGATTTCCGTGTAGTTCTCTTCTTTTTCTTTCATCGCAACCAGTGGGGCGGAGTTTCTATGTTTAACTCAGCGAGCCCCGGACTGCGGATTTGATCCAGCCCGGGTTCTGGGAGAATCTGAGCTCCGCCCCGTTTGTAAACTGGACTGCCTGGAGTAGGTAGAGTTTCAGTTCAAACGTCCCTTACCTGTTCAGGTACAGGGAGCTGTCTTTCTTCTGAAATTAAACCAAACACGTTCGGCTATATGTATTCATACTCAACTGGAATAAATCTGGTCAAAAATAGTCAGGAAGGAAAAGTTAATCTCCAGATATTTTGATCAAACAAGAACACACGAGGGGATGTTGGGCCTCCTAACGAGTATCAGAAATATAAGACCATAAGACATAGTAGAATTAGGCCCTTCAGTCCATCAAGTCTGCTCCGCCATTTACTCATGTCTGATCCTTTTTTTACCCCTCCTCAATCCCACTCCCTGGCCTGCTCCTCATAACTTTTGATAGGTGGACTGGTCCCCAGAGCTTTATGGGGTTTAGTCCATTTCACTGAAGGAGGTAAGAGATGAGATTGCTGGGTCCTTGCCCAGTATCTTTCTGTCCTCTCCAGCCACCGGCGAAGTCCCGGAGAACAGGCAAGCCGATAATTTTGCAACGCTCTTTATGAAAGGGGTAAGGAGAAGTCCTGGGAACTGTAGACCGATGGGTCTCACGTCAGGTGGAGTGAAGTTGCTGAAGGACATTATTCGGGTTAGGATTTTTGAGCATTGGGAAACCATGGCCTAAGTACGGAGAGCCATTTTGGCTATGTGTTTATTAGTTCGAGTCTTACCAAATTAAGCGTTTTGACAAGACAATGAGAAAGATTGATGAGGGTGAGACACTGAATGTTGTCTACATGGATATTAATAAGCCATTTGACAGTCCCTCGTGGGAGGCTAATCCAGAAGAGGAGTGTGCACGGGATCCGCATCAAGTTCGCTGTTTGAATTCAGAACTGGTTTGTGCATGGACGACAGGTGGTAGCGGCTGAAGAGACTGATTCGAGCTGGTGGTCTGTAATTAGTGGAGATCCGCATTTGAGATCTTTTTTTCTTTTTCTGCTGTATATAGGCGATCTGCATCGATTAGTACATTTGTGGATCATACTAAGGCGGGTGGAATTGTCGATCGTGTAGAAGACTGGCAATAAATACAATGTGATGCAGAACAGACGCAGATGTGGCTGAGCAATTGCAGATGGAGTTTATCCCAGATAAATATGAGGTGTTGCACGTCGGTAGGGCAAAATGCAAGGAAATAGTACACTGTCAGAATCAAGATCCTTAACAGTGTTGCTGTGCAGAGAGATCTGTGATCCAAATTCATAACTCAATGAAAGTGGCTACACTGGTCGATCAGGTGGTTAAGAAGGCTTATGGAATGCTTGCCTATATCAGTCGAGGCCTTGAGCTGAAAAGGTCGGACATTATATTGCAAATTTATAAAACTCTAGTGAGTCCGCATCTGGAGAACTGGTACATTTCTGGTCGCTCCACTGTAGAAAGGATGTCGAGGCTTGGAGAGGGTGCAGAAGAGGCTTCCAAGGATGCTGCCCTGTACAGAGGGCATGAGTTATCATGAGAAGCTGGATAAATGGGCTGTTCACTGGAGCAACAAAGTCAAGCAGAGATCTCATAGAGGGTTAAAATATTACGAGAGGCTTAAATACCAGAGTGCATGCATTGAAGGCAGGAGAAGGCAGCTTCAAAGGGGATGTGAGGGGTAAGCTTCTTTATTCAGAGTCGTGTTCAGAGAATGTTCTGCCTGGTTTGGAGGGAGAGGCAGAGATATTAGAGGTTTTTAAGAGACGTTTGGATAGGCACATTGATGTAAGGAAGTGGGGATATGGACATGGTGTTGGTGGGAGGGATTAGTGTCGGTGTGCTTTGATTTGCCTCTGAGGTGCTTCGGCACTACATTGTGGGTCACATGGTCTGTTCCTGTGCTGTACTGTTCTGTGTTCTCTCCAGTCTGTCCTGACTGAGCAATGACGTGACATTTTCCCTGACTAGTAACGCCGCAACCCCCCTTTAATCCCGCCCAGATTCTTGCATCTAAAACAACGGAACCCCGAAATTCTGAGCCGCCAGGCCTGCCGTCCTGTAAACAGGTCTAATAGCTACAGTAGCTGATCTGCCTGTCCTTCAGTGATTATTACACTGAATTATTAGTCTTATCACCATCGGGACATTATCATATCATACGTAAACTTTTGATTCCTCACTCTCTCCCCACTCCGTAATCTCTCCCCTATACCCCTATTACACCTCTCTCTCTCTTATCCCACTCACACACTCTCTACCTCTCTCACTCACTCTCTCACCATCCTTTAAACCCTTTCCCTCACAATCTCCTCCGCTAACTCACCCTCACTCCCCTCTCTGTCTTCCGCTCTCCCTCTCCTCACCTCTTCTTCTCTCCTCTCTGTCCATCTCTTTCCCTAGCTCTCTCTCGCTCCTCCTTCTCTCTTCCTCTACCTGCCCCAAACAGTGAAACACATCTTCACCTTTCCCCTCTCCAACTTCCACACCCACATCCTGCCCTTCCCCTGCCCTGCTCACCCCCTGACCATCCACATCAGCGTGTCCCTTCTCCTCTCTTTCAGCTGTGCACCAAACCCATTTACAAGTTTTCTGGTAACTCCAACTGGGACTGAACCAGATTCCAGATACTTGATAATGTTCTTTATATTGCGGAATCTCGAGGTTGGGAATGCCAAGGGTTGATTTATTTAAAGGCATCATGAAAAATAGTTTTTAAAACAGCAGCAGATTATGTGAGTCTCAGGTGAACATAAAATACTGTAAACTCGCAGAAAACGGGGCAGCAACTGTAACTGGTAACGTGGCGCGTTCACGACTGTAGGCAATTTACTATAAATCACGTTGCAGTTTTTAATCGTATTATTCTGCAGCATAAATTGTTAAATACAATATTGAAGTGACTTTTTTCACACCCGCATGAGGGTGAATTGTCAAACTGGTCCGATTTGATTTCAACAGAAAGGCCGCTCCCTGTTCTGAAGAATGCGCCCGGGCAGGAAGCTGCTTTCACACAGACCCTGAACTCAGAGTCAAACAGAACAACAACCCGCATCTTCCAAATCAATGATCTGTCCTCTTCCTCATTCCTTTCCAATTCCACTGAGGGGTCATGGTGCGAAACATCGATTAATGATTCAGTTCCACAGATGCTGCCAGACCTGCTGAGATCCTGCAGCAACTTCAGTGTTACCATGGTTACGAAAAATCGGCGAGTGGAAGCGTGTGGGCCAGTGGGCGAGGCAGTGAGAAACTACTTAAAAATACATCCATGCTGTTGGATATTTATTTGGGGGGCGAGATTAGTTGTGAATAATTCAACTTCTGATATTTATTTTGGACCACCATTGAATCAGCCCCTGGTCTGGATTACGGATCGGATATCAAGAAGTAATATAGTCACAGATAATTACTGCACAGAAATAGACCCTTCGGCAGAGGAATTTAAACTGCCTAATCTCGTTGGCCTGCGCTGGGGCAATAGTCCATCATACCCCTACCATCCGAAATATTAACCTCATCGACCTGCGCCGGGTCCATAGTCCACCATACCCCTACCATCCAAATGATTAATCCCATCGACACGCGCCGGGGCCATAGTCCACCATACCCCTACCATCCAAATGATTAATCCCATCGACCCGCGCCGGGGCCATAGCCCACCATACCCCTACCATCCAAATGATTAATCTCATCGACCCGCGCCGGGTCCATATCAGACCACACCCCTACCATAAACGATCAGTTAACAGTGAGACCGTGTCCGCATGCACTACATTTTCTGGCCGCTCATTCCATGACTCTTTGAGTGAAGAAGTTTCCGCTCAATTTCCTCTTAAACTTTTCATCTTTCACCCTTCCCCCATGCCCTCTGGTTGCTGTCCCACTCACCCTGAGTGAAAAAATCTTGCATGCACTTACCCTACCCATATGCCTCATAATCTTGTATACCTCGATCAAATCTCCTCTCAATCTTCCAACCTTATAAACCTGTCCTTATAACTCAAGTCATCCAGACCCGGCAACACCCTTCTACAATTTTTCAGTATCCTACAACCCTATTCACATCTTTACTGCAGGTCGGTGACCAATCCTTCACACTGTACTCCAAAGTTTTACACAAGTTCAACATGACATCCCATCTCCTGTACTCAATGCATAGATTTATGAAGACGAATGTTTGATAATATTTTCTTTACGACCCTATCTAACTGTCACGTTACTTTCAATGAATTATGGATCTGTCACCCCAGATCCCTTCGTTCTTCCACACTCCTCAGTACCCTACCGTTCACTGCTAAAGTCGTACCCTGGCTGTTCCTACCGAAGTGTAACACCTCGCACTTGTCCGCCTTAAATTACCTTCGACGTTTTTTAGCCCACTTTTGCAACTGGTCCATTTCCCGCTGAGAGTCATGATAACCTTCCTCGCTATCCACTACACCCCTAATCCTGGCGTTCTCTACAAATTTGCTGATCCAGTTAACGGCATTATCATGTAGATTGTTGTTGTCGATGACAAAGAACAACCGAGCAAGCGCTGATCTCTGCAGCATTTCACTAGTCACAGGGCTCCAGCCAGAGAGATAACAATCTACTTTCTGGTTTCACCCACCAGGACAATGTCTTATCCAGTGTATTGAATGCCGAGTGTCTGAACCTTCTTGACTATCCTCCCATGCCAGACCTTGGAATTCCCTTCTAATGTCCATGAAGACTATATCCACTGACTTGTCTTCATCAACTTTCGTGGTAACATCCTCAAAAATATCTATAAGATTGCTGAGACAAGACCAACTACGTACGACGCCATGCTGACTATCCATAATCAGTCAATGTCTATCAAATAATTCATATATCCTATCACTTAGAATAGCTTCCATTATCTTTCACACTACTGATATCAGACTTACCTGCCTATTACATTCTCACAGAGTGTTAGACCCTTTCTGAAACAGAGGAATAGCATTGGCAAGGAATAGCTCTGAACCACCCCACCCGTTGTTTAGGGTGATTTAATTATCTATTCCAGGCCCCTTGTAATTTCTGTCCTTGTCTCCCACATCCCGAGGAGGGGCCTTGTCAGTCCCGGGGGATTTATCCTCCCCAATTTGCTTGAAGACAACAAACACCTCCTGTCTAATCCACAGAGGATCAAGCACGTCAGTACTTATACAGACTCTCTATCCATCTCCCAAGTAAATTCAGATGCAGAAAATCCATCTCTTCCATCTCGTCATCTCCCCCATCTCCTTTGGCTCCATTTATGGATTAGAGTTCTGATTTTTCAGAGGAACTGTATTGTCCCTTGCAATCTTTTTATTACAGTGAGCGAGGCAGTGAGAATCTACTTCAAAACACATCCATGCTGTTGGATTTTATTTGGGGGGAGGATTATCTGTGAATAATTCAACTTCTGATGTTTATTTTGGACCATCATTTAATCAGCCCGTTGTCTGTATTATGGATCGGAGATCGAGGAGTAATGGAGACATAGTTAATTACAGCACAGGAACAGGTCCTTCGGTGAGGAATTTAAACTGCCTAATCTCATTGGCCTGCGCTGAGGCAATAGTCCTTCATACCCCTACCATCCGAAATATTTACCTTATCGACCCGCTCAGGGGCCATAAACCACCATACCCCTACCATCCAAATGATTAATCTCATTGACACGCGCCGGGGCCATAGTCCACCATACCCCTACCATCCAAATGATTAATCCCATCGACACGCGCCGGGGCCATAGTCCACCATACCCCTACCATCCAAATGATTAATCCCATCGACCCGCGCCGGGGCCATAGCCCACCATACCCCTACCATCCAAATGATTAATCTCATTGACACGCGCCGGGGCCATAGTCCACCATACCCCTACCATCCAAATGATTAATCCCATCGACACGCGCCGGGGCCATAGTCCACCATACCCCTACCATCCAAATGATTAATCCCATCGACCCGCGCCGGGGCCATAGCCCACCATACCCCTACCATCCAAATGATTAATCTCATTGACCCGCGCCGGGGCCATAACCCACCATACCCCTACCATCCAAATGATTAATCTCATCGACCCGCGCCGGGTCCATAGTCCACCATACCCCTACCATCCAAATGATTAATCTCATCGACCCGCGCCGGGTCCATAGTCCACCATACCCCTACCATCCAAATGATTAATCACATCGACCTGCGCCGGGGACATAGTCCACCATACCCCTACCATCCAAATGATTAATCTCATTGACCCGCGCCGGGGCCATAGTCCACCATACCCCTACCATCCAAATGATTAATCTCATTGACCTGCGCCGGGTCCATAGTCCACCATACCCCTACCATCCAAATGATTAATCTCATTGACCTGCGCTGGGGCCGTAGTCCACCATACCCCTACCATCCAAATGATTAATCTCATTGACCCGCGCCGGGTCCATAGTCCACCATACCCCTACCATCCAAATGATTAATCACATTGACCCGCGCCGGGGCCATAGTCCACCATACCCCTACCATCCAAATGATTAATCACATCGACCTGCGCCGAGGCCATAACCCACCATACCCCAGCCATCCAAACGATCAGTTAAACAGTGACATACTGCTTTCATGCACTACTCTTGCTGGCCGCTCATTCCACGACCCTCTGAGTGAAGAAGTTTCCACTCATGCTCCTCTTAAACTTTTCATCTTTCACTCTTCACCCATGACCTTTGGTTGTAGTCCCACTCACCATCAGTGGAAAAATATTGCTTACACTTACCCTATCTGTCTCAAAATCTACAATTTTTCAGTATCCTACAACCTTATTGACATCTTTACTGCAGGTCGGTGACCAATCCTTCACACTGTACTCCAAAGTCTTATACAAGTTCAACATAACATCCCATCTCCTGTACTCAATACATAGATTTATGAAGACGAATGTTTGATAATGTTTTCTTTACGACCCTATCTAACTGTCACGTTACCTTCAATGAATTACGGACCTGTCACCCCAGATCCCTTCGTTCTTCCACTCTCCTCAGTACCCTATCGTTCACTGTTTCAGTCCTACCCTGGCTGTTCCTACCGAAGTGTAACACCTCGCACTTGTCAGCGTTAAATTGCCTTTGACGTTTTTAAGCCCATTTTTGCAGCTAGTCCAATTCCCTCTGCAAGTCATGATAACCTTCCTCGCTGTCAACCATACCCCTAATCTTAGCGTTCTCTGCAAATTCTCTGATCCAGTTGACCACATTATCATGTAGATTGTTGTTTTAGATGACAAAGAACAACGCAGCCAGCACTGATCTCTGCAGCATTTCACTAGTCACAGGCCTCCAGTCAGAGAGGTATCTATCTACTGATACTTTCTGGTTTCACCCACTATGACAATGTCTTATCCAGTTTATTGAAAGCCGAGTGTCTGAACCTTCCTAACTATCCTCCTATGCCAGACCTTGGCAATTCCCTTCTGAAGACCACGAAGACTATATCCACTGCCTTGTCTTCATCAACTTTCGTGGTAACACCAGCAAAAATATCTATAAGGTTGCTGAGACAAGACCAACCACGTTCGACTCCATGTTGATTATCCATAATCAGTCAATGTCTGTCAGATAATTTATATATTGTATCCCTTAGAATAGCTCCCAATATCTTTCCCACTGTTGATATCAGACTCACCTGCCTAAAACATTCTCACAGACTTGTTGACCCTTTCTGAAACAGAGTATCCTCTCTAATCCACAGAGGATCCAGGACCTCAGTACGTATACAGACTCTGTATCCATCTCCTCAGTAAGTTCAGGTGCAGAATATCCAACTCCTCCATCTTGTCATCTCCACGTCTCCTTTGGCTCTATATATGGTTTGCTGTTCTGATCTTTCAGAGGACCAATGTTATTCCTTGCAATCCTTTTGTTCTAATCTGTATAACCCGTTAGTACCGGCCTTCACCCAAAGCATTAATTTAGCACACTTGATTTATTTCAAAGTGTTACCTTGCACTTCGTATATTCAATGATTACCGACTTGCCTTTACCTACAATGGAACTCCTTATGGAACTCCTTTTATCTCGTAACCTGAGCCTCAACATTTCTCAACAAAACAAGGATCACTAAACCAGTTATCCTTGCCTTTTATTCTGACAGGCACATACTAACTTCATACTCTCAAAATTTCACCTTGGAAGGTCTCCCGATTATTAGAAAGCCTTTGCCAGAAAACAGCCTGTCCCATTCCATAGTGGCCAGTTCATTTCTGATACTATCAAAATTGTCCTTTCCAAATTTTAATCTCAACCCATGCAGATAACCCTTTTCATATTTCCTTTGAGTCTAGTGGTATTGTGATCGTGAGATGCAAAGATTAACCCTCCACACCCCTCTGACCTTTCCGCCCACCTCACTCATTCTTCTCTCCTGTGCTTCCCGGTCTCTCGTCCATCTTACTCACTATACTTTTCTCCCACCCCTCCCACTCGCCTGCTCGTGCACACCCCTTCCTCTCTCTCAGTCAACCCTCCTCGCACCCCTCTGCATCATCGTCTCTCCCATTCTGCTGAACCCTCACCACTCTCCCCTTTTCCCCACCTTTCTCTCCTATCCTATTCCCCCTTCCTTACATGTAACTCACCCTCTCTCAAACTCTCTTCTCTCCCAGCCGCGTTTGCTACCCCTCTCATTTACCCTCTCCCGTTGCCTCACACCCTTTATCTCAAACTCTCCCTCTATCTCCGCCCTCTATCTATCCCTTCCGTTCTCTCCCCTTTTCCTCCAGCGGCTCCAGTCCCCTTTCTCTGTCGTCCCCCTCTCTCTCGCCCTCTCCATGTCTCCTATCTCTTTAACTCTCTCCCACTCTTCCTGCTCCTGACGCAATTTCATCTTCCTCCTCTCCAACTTTCACACACTTATCCTGCCCCTCCTCCGCCTGTTCACCCTTTCAACCTGCACTCTCCATCGGGCTGTCCCTCCCCCTCACCCTCGCGGTTACAGGAAACATTTAATTACTGGCAGCCGTAACTGGGAACATAGCCAAGTTAATGTTGTGGTTAAGAATGCCACGGACTGATTCTTTGAAGGAATCCTGAAAATACTTGTACAGTAATTGCAGCTGATGCGAGTCCTCGGGGAATATAAAATGTTGGAAACTCGCAGCCCTGTAACGGGTATTGTTGCGGGTTCGAGACCCCAGGTAAATTTCTTAAATACACATTAATGGTTCTATCAGTCTTCCCCGCAGCAGAAATGGTCAAATACATTATAAAAGTGAATGATTTCACACCTGAATGACAGTGAATTGTCGAACCGGTCGGATTTGATTCCAGCAGAAAGGCCGTTCCCTGTTCCGAGGAATGTGGGGTCCAGCCGATGCTTTCAGAGAGACCCTGAGCTCCGCGTTTCACAGAACAACCACCCGCATCCATGGACTGACCTCTTTACCCTTCCTTTCCAGTTCCACTGAAGGGTCTTGGCCCGAAAGCTCGACTTATTTCTCCATTCCAAAGAAGTTACCGGTCCTGCTGGGTTCCTCCAGCATTTTGTGTGTTACCATGGTTACGAAAGATCAGCGCGCGGGGCAGAGAGAAGGGGCAGCTTGAAAAGTCTTCAGAACATATCCTCCTTGTTAGAATATTCTTGGGGAATTAAGCTGTGAAAATTCTGATAATTATTTCTGATCTCTGGTTAGTTAACCCGTTGTCTCTGTTATGAATCAGAGATCACGGTGACATAGAAACTTACAGCACAAAAACAGGCCTTTCGGCTGAGCCATTTAAACTGCCTAATCCCTTCGTGCTGTACCGGGGCCAAAGCCCTTCACACCCCTCCCATCCAAACTGTCTCTTAATGGTTGAAATCGAACTCGTTTGTAACATGTGTAGCCAGCAGCACGTTCCGCACTCTCTGGCCCTTCTGAGTGAAGATGATTCCCCTCATGATCCCCTGAAACTTTTCATCTTCAACCCTTAACCAATGACCTCTGGTTGTAGCTCCACCCAACCTCAGTGGAAATCGACTGATTGTGTTTACCCTCTCAATCCCCCTCATGATTTTCTCTACCTCTGTTATACCTCCTCTCGATACTCTTCGTTCAAAGGTATAAAGTTCGAACCTACTTGATCTTTCCTTACAAACTCATTTTTCTAAAATTTGTTTTTTTATTATATTTAAAAATATTTTAAAATAATGCAGGTGACTCGAGTTTGGAGTAAAAATAAAGTGTTGGACACTCGCTGCGAACGGGGTAGAGTGACTGGTAAAGTTGCGAGTTGAAGACCCCAGACAGTTTTCTTTGAATCACGTTAAAGATCCTATCACTCTTCCCTGCAGCAGAAATGGTTAAATACAATATTAAAGTGACTTTGTTCACACCTCAGTGAGAGTGAATCGTCGAACTGGTAGGATCTAATTTCAGCAGAAAGGCCGCTCCTTATCCTGAGGAACGTGGGCGGACAGGCCGCTGCTGTCACACAGACCTGAGCCCCGAGTCTATCAGAACAACAACCCGAACCTGCCGAATCAATCAGTAATCCGGCCTCCTCCCAGACTGGCGAGAGGGAGCGTTTGGTGTCGTGGGCGGGGCAGTTTTAACTACCTGAAAAAATATCCACGAATATCGGCGAATATACTTGGTGAATTTAGGAGTGAATAATGCAACTTCTGATATTTACTTCCGATCTTTGTGTAATCAACCCGTGGACTGTTGTGAATCAGCCACCAAGGAGCCACAGAGTCACAGAGTTAACGTTTCAGGGAGAAGTACTGCACAGGAACAGGCCTATTTAAACTGCCTTCTCCCACCAACCTGCACAGGGGCGGTATCTACCATAGCCCTACCTTCTAAACTATCTCTTAAACGTTGAAATCCAGTTCGCATGCGCCACTGGTGCTGGTAGCTCGTTCCACGCTCTCAAACCTGCTGAGTGAAGAGGTTTTACCTCATGTCCCTCTTAATTTCTGCACCTTTCACCCGTCACCGGTTCTGGGAAGCACCGGTTGTGGTCCTACCAACATTGGTGGAGAAGCCTGCTTGCATTTACCTTATCTATATCTTTCATAACGTTGTTTACCACTATGAAATCTCCTCTCAATCTTCTATGTTCTAAAGGACCAGTTTTAATCTATTCAGTCTTTCCTTATAATTCACGTTTTCCAGACCCGGCCAAGTCCTTGTAAACTTCCTCTGCCCTCTTTCCACCTGACTCACGTTTTCCCTGTGGGGAGCTGACCAAAGCTGCGCTCAACCTTTCAGATTAGACACCGACAGAGTCCTGTACAACCTCAGCTTACCATCCCGTCCCGTGTACTCGGTACTTTGGCCTGTGTACCGGCAGCTTGCTTCTGATCTGTGACGTCATTTTGCCAGCTGGCCCACGTTCCGCTGCAAGCCGCTGTCGTATTCCCGCCGCCGAACGCACTTCTACGTCTGGCGTCATCCGAAAATGTCCTGATGCGTTTAACCACATAATCATTCAGATCGCTAATATCGATGAAAACAGCAGAGGACGGTCTCTAGTTTATCCCCGTAATCAAGGCAGCAAACAATCCTCTGTAATTTTCATAGTCCATGGACTTGATGCCGTTTTGCCTTACCTCTGTAGACTCTCTCCCCGTCTCCCAAGTAAATACAGATGCACATTAAATACATCTCTCTGGCCGCACACACGGTTTACCATTCTGATCTCCCAGAGGACCAAGTCAGTCTCTTGCAATCCCGTAGCTCTTAACATATCAACAGCACCCCGAGGAATCTTCTTCAGATTGTCTGCTACGGCATCATCGTGCCTTCTTTTGACTCTTCAGCTTTCTGTCGTAAGTGTAATCTTGCATTTTTTACGGTGATTAGGCATCTCGTTGCACGAAGGGTTCTCCATCTCCGAGCCTCTGACACCCTGTCCCTTGTCAGCACACCGGAGTCTCCTCCGCCCTCTGCTGGTGACTAAAACGTGTCCGGCGGTTAATCCATTCGTCAGGAGAACCAACAGGATTAGGATTACAGGGGTGAGGATGCAATTAAATAAGTTCATTGGAATCGCGAAAGATAGGGACAAATAATATATAGAATGCAAAGAAAGAAATGGAGTAAACATCATTGTACAATACTGTGAGAAAAGAAAATACCAGTAAATGTTTCTTAACCAGCTGACCACTGTCACTGTCCACAGAAGCATTGCCGTGATTTTCCTGATGCAATATTTGGTTTTAGTATTTTTTTGCAACAAATGTCCACAGATTGATCAAAAGTGAAGGAGACGATGTACCAGACCGAAAAAAAGTGGAACAGCCTGGACGTTAAACACCGGTGAACACTCAGACCAGAAGAAAATTCCGATTGGCATGTAACTATTCGGAATCCTACTCAATATCTGGTCCAGGACAACGATCAGTGGATCCGCCGCTACCAATGCAACCAGTTAGCGAGTGACAACTCCGGAGAGAATTCAAAATTCAGAGCTGCAAATGGGACTTGGGGTTGTGCAGGATAACCTAAAGTTTAATCTGCAAGGTTGGGTCGGTGGTGAAGTAGACGAATGCAACGTTGGCTTTCGTTTCTAGTGGTATTGAATCTAAGAATTCTGTTATTTCTGATAAGAGAACGAAGTTGTTCCATAGTCCAATCAGATTAAATCTTCGCCACAGAATCTCCCTCCTTATGGACTTGCACCTATTTGTTTACATACACATTACCTGCTCTGTTAATGTTACACTTTATTATCGTTATTTACTTATCCTGTTTTAACCAATAGCGGACAAGATTCGGCTGTTAATAACCGACTCCGCATTGGATAAATCCTGATAACGTCCACGCTTGAAGTTCAGCATATACAAGGCACGAGGTTGAGGCCGAGGGAACTACAGCTGGAAAAGACAAATAAAGGTGAAACAGCTGTGAAAACACCTCTTTCCTTAACCATCTGCAGGGCCTTGAAATACCCGTGCCTGTGAGACACTCCGTCACATGCAAATCCCGAGATATCCTGCCCTTGGAGTTCCCTTCAGGCCAACTTGAGGCAAAAAAAATCCTAAAGGAACTGCAACCTATATTCTGGATTGGTATTCTCATATCCACAACACGAACATCGAATTTGCAACCCGTTCATACTGAGATTGCAAGGTGCTTCTGGAATCCTTAATGCAGTCACAACGATACCCGTGACAACAGCTTGTGTCCGGTTTTCATCTGCAAATCAGTTAGCAGTCAATAACTCTGATTAAAATCACTGATGATTAGGCAATTTCGTAAGTGGTGAGGGAAAAGTGGTCTGTGGTACGTCAAATACAAACACCGCCGAACATAAATTCCATTAAATATCAGAATCACAATCCGGTTTATTATCACCGGCATGAGTCGTGCAATTTGTTAACTTAGCAGCAGCAGTTCAATGCAATAGATAATATAGAAGAAAAAGTGAAATAAAATTCAATAAATAAGTAAATCACTTACAGTATACTGGTATTGAATAGATAAAAAGTACAAAAACAGAAATAATATGTATTTTAAAAATGAGATAGTTTCATGGGCTTAATTTCCATCTCGGAATCCGACGGCAGGGTAGAAGACGTGTGATGTGTGGTTAGGGACCGAGGGAAAGAGCTCACATAGTCGAGAGCTCCCTTGTGGCCATCCCCCTCAGTAATCGTTATCTCGTTTTGGATGCAGTTGAGGGGAATGACCTGACAAAGGACGGCGATCCGGTCTCTGGCACTGAGTCTGGTTCCGTGAAGCAGAAGGGAAAGAGGAAAATGAGGAATGCGGCATTCATAGCGGATCTGCAGTCAGCGGAACAGACAGGAGGTTCTGTCAGCCTGATTAGAGAGACCCGCATGGTGTGTTGCCTCCCAGGTGCCAGGGTACGGGATGTCTCGGATCGGGTGCAGAGTATTCTGAAGGGAGAGAGTGAACAGCCAGAATTCTTGGTACACGCTGGTACTAATGACATACTCTAGGTAGAAACAGGGAGGAGGTCCTGACGAAAGAATTCAAGGAATTGGGTAGGAAGTTGAAAAGCGGGACCTTCAGGGTAGTAACCTCGAGACTGCTGCCTGTTCCTCGTGCTGACGAGCGCAAGAATAGCACGATCGGGCATATTAATGAGTATCTGCGACTGGTGTAGGGGGCAGGTCTTCGAGTTCCTGGATCATTAGGACATCTTCCAGGGAAAGTACAACCTGGACGAAAAGTACGAATTACACCTGCACCCAAAGTGGTCCAATAGCCTAGCGGGCACACTTAGTAGACACGTAAGGGAGGGTTTACACTAATTGGCAAGTAGTTGGTAACCGGAGTGATATGCATTTGGAAGGGGAAAACAGAAATAAATCACAGATAGGGTGCAGCAGATATGATAGAAAGGAAAGACAGCAGATGAGGCATAATCATAGCCAGTGGGTTGAGTTACAGGGCAATGGAGTCGTGGTGCAGTTGAAACAGAAAGCAACAAATAATAGACTGAAAGTGTTGCCGTTGAATACACGCGGAATAAGAAATAAAACGGATGATATTTAAATTCAACTACATATTGGCAAGTACGTCGTTGTGGCCATCTCTGAAACTTGTGAAAAAGATAGCTGCCATTGGGAGATGAAAGTCCCAGGATATACGATATCGGCAAGATAGTTTAGTAGGCAGAATGTTTGGTGTGGCTCTGTGTATACGAAAGGAATGACACATGATCAGAAGGTTTAGAATCTTAATGGGTTAAGTTAAGAAATGGCAATGATAAAAGTACCCTAATGGCAGTTCCATACAGGCCTCCAAACAGCAGCCGGGATGCGGAATACAACTTACAGCAGGAGATAGAAAAGGCGAGTCAGAAGGGCAATGTCATGATAATCGTTGGGGATTTTAACATGAAAGTGATTTGGAAAAACCAGGCCATCACTGGACCTCAGGAGAGAGAAACTAAAGAATGTCTAAGAGATGGCTCTTTAGAACAGCTTGTTGTTGGACCCAAAACAGGGTCGGCTGTGCTGGATTTGGTGTTGTGCAATGATGGGGAGGTGATAAAAGAGGTTAAGGAACCATTAGGGCACAGTGATCACAGTAAGATCGAGTTCACTTTGAAATTTGAGAAGCAGAAACTAAATGCCAATGTGTCGGTACTTCAGAGGAATAAATGAAATTTCAGTGGCATGAGAGGGGAACTGGCCGAGATGGACTGGAAAGGGACACTAGCAGGAAGGACAGCAGTGGAGATTCCGCGAAAAATGAGGAAAGTGTAAGTCAGATATATTCGAAATAAGAAGACATTTTCGAATGGAAGAAGGACACTACCGTGGCTGACGTAAATTCAGAGATAAAACAAAAGCAAAAGAGAGGGCATACAAGGAAGCCAAATCCAGTGGAAGATAGTCAATTGGGAACCTTTAAAACTTGTAGAAGGAAACCAAAAATGTCGTTAGGAAGGAAAAGATGAATTATGAAAGGAAGCTGGTGACTAATATCAATGAAGAGACGAAAACGTTTTTAACTATATAAAGAGGAAAAGTGAATTGAGGGCAGATAGAGGACTAATAGAACATGACGCTGGAGGTATTGTGACGAGAGACGGAGAGACGGAGAGATGGCAAAGGAACTGAATGCGAATTTTGTCTCAGTCTTCACAATGGAAGACGTATGCAGTACACCGGACATTGAATAGTATCAGGGAAGTGAAGTATGTGCAGTGGAAATTACGACAGAGAAGGTGCTCAGGGAGCATAATGTTCTGACGCTGGACAAATCTCCTGGACCTGATAGAATTCACCGTCTGGTTCTGAAGGAAATAACTGGAGAGATTGTGGACGCATTAACAATCATCTTTCAAAAATCGGATTTCTGGCAAATTGCAAATGTTACTCCGCTATTTACGAAGGGTGGGAAACTATAGACCTGTTAGCCTGACGTCAGTGTTTGGGAAGTAGTTAGAATCGATTGTTAGGGATCAGTTTACAGAATACCTGTGGGCACATGACAAGACAGGCCAAAGCCAGCATGGATTCCTGAATGGAAAATCCTACTGGACTAATCTATTACACTTTTTTGAGGAAATTACAAGCAGGGTAGACAAAGGGCATGCAGTAGATATGGTGTTCTTGGATTTTCAGAAAACCTTTTGACAAGGTGCCACACATGAGGCTGCTTAGCATGTTAAGAGCTCATGGAATTGCAGGGAAGTTACTAGCATGGGTGCAGCATTAGCTGGTTGGCAGAAAACAGAGTGTGGAAATAAAGGGATTCTATTCTGGCTGGCAGACCGTTACCAGTGGAGTTCCATAGGGGTCGGTGTTGGGACCGTTACTTTTTACTATGTATGTCAATGATTTAGACCATGGGATTAATGGATTTGTGGCTAAATTTGCGGATGATACAAAGATAGGTGGAGGTGCGTGCAGAGTTGAGGAAACGGAGAGACTGCATAGAGACTTAAATAGTTTAGGGGAATGGGCAAAGAATTGACAAATGAAATACAATTTTGGAAAATGCGTGGTCAAGCACTTTGCTGGAAGATATACATGGGCAGACTATTATTTAGATTGGGAAATAATTCAAAATGTAGAGATGCAAAGGGACATGGACGTCCTTGTGCAAGCTACTCTAAATGTTAACCTCCAGGTTGAGTCGGTTGTGAAGAAGGCGAATGCAATATATGAGGGAAGTCTGGCATATAAAGTCTCTCCCGCTTTATTCCCTGGATTTCAGGAGAATGAGGGGGATCTCATAGAAACATTCCATATCTTAATAAGGTCTGAACAGATTAGACGTGGCGAAGTTATTTCCCATGGTAGGGGAGTCTAGGAGAAGTGGGAACAACTTCCATTTAGAATGGCGTCCATTTAGAACAGAGATGCGGAAAAATCACTTTAGTCAGCGGGCGGTAAATCTGTGGAGTCCCAGTCATTGGGTGTATTTAGGGCAGAGATGATAGGTTCTTGATTAGGCAGAGCATCAGTGGGTATGGGGAGAAGGCAGGGGAGTGACGATGGCAGGAAGAATTGGATCAGCCGATGATTGAAAGGTGGAGCAGACTCGATGTTGAATGGCCTACTACTGCCCCTATAATCTTGTGCTCTTACGACTTTCTACCTCACTGTTAACAGCGCTACCAATTCAGTGCATCTGCAAAACAATTGTCATTGTTGGGACAAATGTAATGAATGCAGAAACTCTGTCAATTTAAGCAGTTACACCAATTTGAGGGTGATTGAATTATTTGCTTCATATCGGTACAAACATTGCCTGTTCCTGGTTTACCACGTGATGGTCTGCAATCAATGTTATGCTGACACAAAATATTGGAGGAATTCACCAGGTCAGGCAGCATGCATCAAAATGAATAAACAGTTGACTTTTCGGGCTGCGACCCAGTTTCGGGATGGAGTAAAAAGGGGGAAGATGCCAAAATAAGAACGTTGGGAGTAGCTGGAAAGAAAACAAGCTAGAAGCTAATAGGTGAAGCCAGATAAGTTGGATAGGGAGCGAAATGTGGCTTGGGCTGATAATGGGAAAAAACAAAGAGCTGGAGAAGAAGGAATCTGATAGGACAGAGTGGATCACGGGAGAAAGGGAAGTAGCGGGGTCCGGAGAGAGGTGACTGGCAGGTGAGGAGAAGAGCAGCAGGCCAGAGTAGTGAAATGAAGAGGGACGGGGGAGAGGGTAAACACAGGAAGTTTCAGATATCTGTGTTCATGTCATAAGATTGGAGGTTCCACAGAGAGAATATATTTGCAGGTTACTCCTCCAACCTGAGGGTGGGCTCGTGTGGCATGGGCCGACATTTCGGACTGGGGATGGGGATTAGAATTGAAATGGTTGGCCACTGGGAAATTGGGCTTTTTGTTGTTGGAGCTGAGGTCCTCGACGAAGAGTTAATTAATTTGAAGAAGGCGTCGCGGTATGAAAAGTCGACCCTTTATTCTTCTCCGTAGATGCTGCCTTATCTGTTGAGTTCTTCCAGCTTTTTGTACATGTTGTGATTATTGTGATTAACAGTTCGCGTGCGTTCCCCACCTCGAAAACCTGGATGCGATATCAGCTTATTGCTGTTCACTATATTACAGGAACGCACAGACAACATATTCTTTTGTATATTTCCTTTGAAAGATCTATAACGGAGACAATTTCCAGAGTGGAACAGAGCAACCCAGTGTCAGTATCGAATTGGTCTGCGATGACAAAGTCTATGGAGTCTGGGAATGGACAAGATCAACAAGGAGAATCATGAAACAGAGAGGCGAGCTTGAGAGTGTCTCACAACAACATTCACTGACTTCTCCAATCGTCATTTCTTCATCTGTGTGATTTTGCAATTTCCTGTGAAGCTCTCCATACCTCATCACATTTGGGATTTTATTTGAATGAAATCATGCTTATTTTTACCCCAGCTGTTGGAAAACACGTCAGCCTAGTATATTTAGCGTTCTGGAGCGGGTATAAATGAATGGCCGTGGAGATTCATTAGCTCAGAGTATCTGAAGCGTGATCGCGGGCAGCTGGAATACAGGCTGAGTCTCACACAACATGCTTGAAATTATTTACCGCGTGAGGAAGATATATTACTTGATTGTTGCCGTTATTGGTGTCCCTGGTAAGAACAGACGCGAACGAACATTTGCTGTTCAATGCGCGCGGGAAAAAAAACAACAAAAGAAAAGATTGAAACAGATGCAGAGTGTAAGATCGGGGCGATGGATATATATCGTGGGTCCATGGCAAGCTGTTTTGATTTATCAATAGAAACACGCATTCGAAGTAAACTCCGATAATTCAGCGCGCTCGGCACCTTTAAGGACTACTTGATTTTTTTCAGCATTAATAGTTCAAGATGCTTTAATTTAAAATTTAAGGGATTTGTTTGAAAAAAAATACTGCGAGTTTGAAGGGAACGCGGTAAGCGAAACCCAGGTGAGATTCACTTGTGTGTTCGATCTCGGAACATCGTGAGTTTCGAAAATTGAAATAGTGTCGGTGTGCGTTTCAATTTACAAGGGTTTGTCTCCACGCCATATTATCAGTGAAGTGGGGGTTAGCCAACCCAGAGGAGTCCGTTAGATGCCTGACGGTGTGATACATGGGATACTCCGCTCTGGAACAATGGACATCGATCCATTTGGAATAATGCTTCTGTAATTTGGAGCAGGTCAGGAAGAATATGCAAAACAAAAAAAGAAAATGGGAACTTCCAGATCCGATCCTATCAGATAGTGTGAAGGAACTGCGGCCAATGGTAGCTGCGGAATTTAACAACAGCGAGCCAGGCTGGGCCCGTGCGGACGGGTGACAAACGGGAAGTCGAGGAGGAGATGAATGCCTGCGAACAGAGGAAGTAAATATGCTTCAAACTTTGAACATTGTAAATGGATAAAGTCAGGCAGCGGGGCTGGGTGATATGCCAAGCCAGACAAAAGATAGATGATGGGATCGCGGGAATCACAATGGCCGTGAAAGTTGCCAAGGTATTCAAACTTTACATATCGGCCGAAAAGAGCCCTTTGCGATTAGTTGGCAATGCCTCCTTCCCAAATCCTGCTTCTCTTTCGGTACCGAGTGCCGTGACCTTTCTCCCTGCTTGAGGCGTCTGCAAAATCTGATTTACAACATTTAAACCCCGGTAATGAGCAGCCGCAAAGTTTGATTTTTCTCTCTTTTCAGCTTATCTCGGCACAAAGACCCAGAGAGAGTAATTCATTCAATCTTTCTGCTTTCCTTCTCCCCCACCTCCCCCCGCCCCCAGTGAATTTAGTGGCGATAGTGATTCTGTCCCGGGGAAAGTGCGGCCTATCCACCTGCACCACTCGCTACCTGGTGGCCATGGCAACGGCGGATCTACTGACCATTGTGTTTGCGGTGATATTGTGGCGGGTCAGTTATTATTACTTCCCCGGGACTTTCCTGGACATCACCCCCGTGTGCAGTACGATCTCTGTCCTGGGAGAGGCAGCCATCGACTGTTCTGTCTGGTTCACCGTCACTTTTACAATTGATCGGTTTGTCGCCATCTGTTGTCAGAAGCGGAAAGCGAAGTATTGCACCGGGAAAACTGCGTCTGTGGTTCTGACAACAACCGGTGTTGTGTTGTGTTTGAATAATGTGCCCTACTTCTTCATATTGCAACCTGTGAAAGTGATTGACAATGTACCCTGGGACTGCATTCCAAAGCCGAGCTACTTTACGGATGCCGGGTGGTTGGGATATGACTGTTTTACTACTGCTCTATCGCCATTACTCCCGTTCGTGTTAATACTCCTGCTCAACGCTCTGACAGTCAGACACATTGTCGTGACCAGTCGCGTCCGTAAGGGGCTGAGGGGTCAGAGCAAGACGGAGATCCGCAGTGACCCGGAGATGGAGAGCAGGAGGAGGTCTGTGATCTTACTTCTCACCATCTCCGGAAGCTTCATCATCCTGTGGTCGGTGAAAGTTGCCGAATTCCTTTTTGGATTGGATAACAATAATTACAATGAGTCGGATTACATTTTCAAACACACCGGATACATGCTGATGTTATTAAGTTGCTGCACAAACACGTTTATTTACGGGGTAACTCAGTCCAAGTTCAGAGAGCAGTTCATCAGCGCAGCGAAATACCCGCTCATGTCAATTATTCAACTAATCAATAAACAAAATATCTAAGCTCTTCTCAGAGCGGGTTATGGTGATTTCATCTTAACACTGCAGAACAAACATCGGAGAACATGGCAGCGGGGAGAATAAAACTGGTTCAGTGCCGAGAGAGGCACAACACGGGAAAATACACATTCACACCTTCAACCAGCGACGTCCACCTCCTGCCAATTACTGAACTCACCTTACCTTTTATGTTTATTCCCCACCATATTCCGGCTCCTGTCACCGCCACAACCCTTTCGGTAATGATGGAGCGGGAGAGGATCCGGGGGCATTCAAGTCCTAGTCGGCAAAATTGCATCTCATTTGTTACGTAAGCCTTTTGCATCAGAATGAAATGAGAAAGCGAGTCAACAGTCTGCACGAACTCACAGTAAACCTCGCACTTGTCCTTTATTTTAGATAAACCTGTCAGGGAAAAATGATTAACGCTACAGAGCTCCTGGATTTGGTCCATAATTGTGCGAATTTCCATGCAGTAACCAAACGTCTATTTTGCCTCCCTTTCTCTCAGTTAAAACGGGTAAAACGTGAGGTCTGGACATAGACAAAAATCTCATTTCTCAATTGCGACGGATTTTCGGCCTGTTCTAGCGGTGTTTATTATTGTCCTGCAGCTCTAATTGTCTAATGTTTCAGTGTACTGACTTTGGGATTATACCTGTTGTATATATTACAATTGGGACAATATCGCAGTCTTTCATTTTCCTTTTCAAGTCGGCATATTTCATATGTTATTCACACTGATGTTTGTGTGTTGTATGTGTCGGAATGACTATTCCAATCAAGTAAATTATCTTTGCATGCTTATCCTGTGATATTATATCCGGACGGTGTATCATGTACTTACTGCTTGCCAAACAATGGATCGATCATAATATAATCGTCAGATTCCGCCTTAAAACGGCATTACGCGCATACTTATACTAATCTATAGGATCTTGCCAAAATCTGCATCTTCAAGCGAGATTCTGGTGAATGATGCTTCCCACTGTGTAAGGAAACAGATTGAAGTAAATCGTTCTTGTATCATGTAATGCGTTGGATAGTTTGAAACAACATACTGTATTCTGTTTTACAACCCGAGAGAGGCACAACACAGGAAAATACACTTTGTCTTGAATTTGTCAGATTTTTTAACGAGCATTTCTGTTACCTTTTTTTCAGCTACCTGGTCCTGTATTGCCACAAGGAACAACTCAGTTTCTGGGAAGAGATCTCCAACTTTTAGCCTGGCGTCAGAAGCTTCTAGTTGACACCTGGTCTGCTCAGGTGGTGGGGATCTCATCCCAGGACAATTATGCTCATCCAGGTTAACTCTTTCTTCTACAGCAGTGCTTCCCAACCTATTCTAGACTTTTCGTGCCGCGAAACAAGTGGAAATATCGAACACCCTGGTTGCTAATTTATGCATCCCCAACAACGACTGTTAGGTTAGTAAGATTGCCGAGTGTCAGACGCGTTGTGATGACGAATGTTCAAGGCTGCAGTGCTTGGCTTCTTACCGCGTCCCAGTGCCACGTCCTTCTTTGGTTAGAGGCAGCTTACCGCCCCACCAAGAATACTGAACGCCCCCCCCCCCACCCCCGGCGAGTGTTGTTGTTTCTAAAGCCATCTGAGGACACGTTACTGCCCCCAGAGGGCATCACTGATCCATTGCGATATTTTCTTCATCTTTCTGGGTTAGGGTTTCATTTCAGTTCAAAATAGCACATGCTCGCAGTGTGTTGAATCCGGTTTTCGTTGATGGAAATACATCAACGTCAAAAGTAAATTTTTAAAAAAGTAAAATAAAGTATAAAGTAAATCCTTAGAAGAGTTTCTGTGTGGGACACAGGGAATGGAACTCCCTCAACACTGAGTGTGTGCAGCTCCCTCAAAATCCTGCACCCTCCTCTCTCCACAGTGCGCTCACATGATCTGTCACTCCCTTTCTCCCCACCCTTCACCCTCCTCACTCCTCAAAACACTGCTTCTCTTTCCTCCATCTTCTCACTCTCCCTTTCCTCCTCTCCCCTCTTATCCTAATACACCCTCTCCCACTTCCACGCCTCCCTCTCTTACTCTGCTCAACCCAACTTTCTCTCACTCTCACCTCTCTTCTCCCCTTTCTGTCTACAAACCACACCCCCACCCCGACACTGAATCTCAGCCCGTGTTCACTCCAGGATAGCATCCCGTCCGTTTCAATGTGCGACGGTGACATCGACAAGATAAGTAGCCTTGGTGTTGTTTGCACATCGGAACTTGCTGGCATTTAGAGTTGGAGGAAGCAGAGGAGGGAAAGAGACAGAAACATAGAGGAAGAGGGAGAAGGAGAGAAGGGAAGTGGGAGACAGAGGGGGTGGGAGAGAGAGACAGAGAGAGACAGGCTTTTAATGGTATTGAGAGAGACAAACTGAGTTAGAGAGAGCAACAAGAGGCTGCTGGAGTGTTAGCGAGACAGACTGAGGAGGGATAGGAGGGAAGTGGCGGAGGCAAGAAACAGAGGGGAGAGACGGGGGGCGACAATCAGTGAGGGATGGCGGAAAGGGGGATGGATGTGGGTGAGAAATAAAAGGGGAGCGAGTGAGGGGGCAGAAAGAGGCGTGGGAGAGAATAACGGAGGAGAGAGATTGGATCGAATGGGGAAGGAAGAGAGATGGGGAGTTAAACTGGGATAGAAACCAAGGATCGAGACGGGGGAGATATACGAGGGAAAGTGACAGGCTCTTTGATATCTCTGTTGATCAGTGTTACGTATTCAGGCAACAATAAATATATGAGTTCGGCAAGGGTTTCTTATAACAAACAACACGTTTATTAAACACAGAAAACAAACCCCCCAAAAGTAAACAAACACTACCGTAACCGGAAACAGCTGCTGAGCGGCTGTTCAAACAGTTCGTAAAGTGATATTCCAAAACAGTTCTTTAAATTGATATTCCAAAACAGTTCTTAAAGTGATATTGCCAAAAGTTCGATATGCTCACAGTCCACTTCAAAGGAGAGACTTTACAGGACGATTTAAGTTCTCTTTCACGTCGCTTTCTTCGATCCCCGACGTCGAAATTCCCACGAAGAATTTACGAAACAGAACGGCTTAAAGGCACTGACCTTTCCTTCTCCACTACCTTCAATCCTTTCTAGGTAAACCTAGGGATTAACACGAAGATAGTCAACGAAATCCTTCCAAATAAGGATCAAACAAAGGTCGCCCCCGTTTCACCGTAGAAAGCGATTCTCCTCGATCTTTAACTTCCAACCTTGAATCTTCACTCTCCTTTAATTCTCAAACTAACAGAATCATAAAGAACCTGCTGGCAATGACCTTTTAAACTTTAGGCATTAAATAAAAACTTCATCCTTCAACTAAACTGCGTCATCACTTCAAACATGCAGTGGCATGAAGTCAACTTGGCAAATCCAGCCACGAACTGCCCCTCCTCACAGGGTGGGGTCTACCTTTTATAACCTGTAAAAAAAACCCGTCACATGATCTCTACTGGCGGGAAAATGACGTCATTCCACCATCACAAGACCATCACCTCAAGTCCAGTACAGCTTCAACCCCAGTCACATGACAAGGGCACCACTGTCATGTGTCAAGAGTACGTAACACCTCCCTCCAAAAAAAACATTTTTGGTCTGACAAGAACAAAAATTTTTAACAATTGCTTACAAGAAAAACAAAGGTATAAATTTTATAACATATACAATACACAACACCATCATATAACAGCTTATAAGTCACAATACAGTAGGAGTGTTACAATTGAAAAAAAAACACTCCATAAAAAAAAATTACAGTGTACATTCAACATCGAGATAGACAATCAGCAACCACATTATCTTTACCTTTAATATGAGTTATCACAATATTGTACTCTTGTAACATCAAACTCCAATTTAATAACCTTCTGTTTTTGCTTTTCATCTTACTCAGAAAAACTAACGGATTATGATCAGTGTAAACAATAAGTGGTTTCTGAGTTGCACTAACATATACCTCAAAATATTCCAAAGCTAAAACAAGAGTTAACAATTCTTTCTCTATTGTCGAATAATTTCTTTGATGCTTATTAAATTTCTTAGAAAAGTAAGCTACTGGATGATCAACCTCATCACCCTCATTCCTTTGCAATAATACTGCTCCTGCAGCCTCATCACTAGCATCCACAGCCAATGAAAAAGGTTTTCCAAAGTCAGGTGCCTTAAGCACAGGTTGTTGACATATCATTGTTTTCAATTTTTCAAATGCTTCTTGACAAGGCACCGTCCATACAAACTTCTCATTCTCCCGCAGAAGGTTAGTTAATGGAAGGGCAACATTAGCAAAATTCTTACAAAATTTCCGATAATATCCTACCATTCCCAAAAACCTTCTGAGAGGTTTTTTCCCCGTTGGAGTGGGAATCTCTAAAATTGCCTGAACTTTTGCCTGAACAGGAGCTACCTTACCTTGACCCACAACATAACCAAGGTAAGTCACAGTGGCATGTCCAAATTCACTCTTAGCTAAATTAATAGTTAAGTTAGCTTTTGAAAGCCTTTCAAACAATTTCTCCATCGCAATAATGTGTGCTTCCCAAGTATCATTTCCTGTCACTAAATCATCAATATAAGCATCAGTATCTTTCAATCCCTGAATCACAAAGTTAATCATCCTCTGGAAAGTACCTGGGGCATTCTTCATCCCAAATGGAAGAACATTATATTCATATAATCCAGATGGAGTTACAAATGCAGAAATCTCTCTACCTCTGTCCGTTAATGGAACACACCAATACCCTTTCAATAAATCAATCTTTGTAAGGAACTTTGCCTTTCCAACTTTATCTACACAATCATCTACTCTAGGAATTGGATATGCATCTGTTTTCGTTACAGCATTCACCTTCCTATAATCCGTACAAAACCTAATACTACCATCTGGCTTTGGCACCATAACACATGGTGAACTCCAATTCGAGTTAGAATGTCTAATGATATTATTCTCTAACATATATTCAATTTCTTTCTCAGCAAGTTCACATTTTTCCATGTTCATCCTATATGGATGTTGTTTAATAGGTTTGGCATCCCCAACATCTACATCATGTGAAGCTATAGAAGTCCTTCTCGGAACATCTGGAAACAACTCCCTATATTTAAAAATCAACTCCTTCATCTGTTGTCTCTGCTCTAACTGTAAATGTGCTAATTTTTCATCAATATTTTCCAGAATGGTTGAATTTGGTAACCTAACAGAAACAATGTTGGATTTAGAATGAAAGTCAGATGAATCATCCATCATGTTCCTAGTTAAATCAAACTCATTCTCACTAACCACAACAGTCACAGCATCAGATTGTTTCTCAAAATATGGTTTCAACATATTTATATGGCAAAGTTGTGTTGACCTTCTACGATCTGGAGTTTTTACCACGTAATCCACATCATTAATTTTAGACACAATTTCATAAGGACCATGAAATCTAGCTTGTAAAGGATTTGTCTGCACTGGGAAAAGAACCAACACCTTATCTCCAGGCTTAAACATCCTCATCCTAGCGTCTTTATCAATTTCACTATCTAGTAAAACCTGCTCTTTTAATTTTATAATCTCAGAGTCTCTATTCTGCTCTGCTATCATCTCCTTCCTAGACAAAGATAAATCTTTATAGTCAGACTTACTCCCAGAATCTTGTTCAAACAACGAAGATAAGAAAGTCTCTGACACATCCTCAAAACTCGAATCCTGAGTTGAACAGTCCTGAATAACAACCTCATTCTGCGCATCAATCTTTTTAGCCATAGCTCTAGTCACAACACAGGAAGAATCTGTGTTAGAATTCAACTCTGGTTCCTCTGACTCCATTGTCAAATGCACTTCAGGAAAAACTTGTCCACCTGCCAAGTCATTACCTAACAATAAAGAAATACCATTCACAGGTAAGCTATGCTGTAATCCTACTTTAACAAATCCTGTAACTAACCCTGACTTTAAATTTACTTTATGTAAATGTACAGGCATAAAATCACTTCCAACACCTCTTATGTAATTTACCTCACCAGTATCAGACTCTTCATTAAACTTCAACACACTGTCTAACATCAATGATTGAGAAGCACCAGTATCCCTAAGGATTTTTATTGGCACCAGAGTAGATCCTTCCTTCAAGGATACAAACCCTTCAGTTATAAAATGATCATATCCCTTTCTAACTTGGTCAGACTCTAACAAAGCCTCATTTGTTTTTATCAAACCCTGTAACTTTACAGGTGCTTCAGTATGTTGCACACAAGCATCTGGAACTGCTTCCTTCTCTTTCTTTTTCAATTTGAAACAGTTAGCTATTACATGGCCAGGCTTCTTACAATAGTTACAAGTAAGACCAAACTGTCTTTCCTTCACTGGCTTTCCTTTCTCATCAACTTTCTCATTAACCCCCGATTTAATTTCAAATTTATCTGGAGTCTCCATGTTATTTTTCCTCTTAAAAATTCTGCCTTGAGGAAATTTGTTCTTATGGATCAAAACATACTCATCAGCTAATCTAGCACAGTCCTGCAATTTATCAGCATCCTTCTCATTTAAGTAGGTCCTTACTTCAACAGGAATGCTTCTTTTAAATTCCTCCATTAAAATCAGCTCTCTCAATGTATCATAGTCCCCATTTACATTTTTAGAAGAAACCCATCTCTCAAAACACATAGCTTTATCATAGGCAAATTCCACATAAGTTTTTTCCACAGACTTTTTCAAACTTCTGAATCTTTCCCTATATGCTTCTGGGACTAACTCATATGCGTTTAAAATATTACTCTTTACAATATCATAATCAAGAGCTTCTGCAGCTGTTAAAGCTGTGTAAACTTGTTGTGCTTTGCCTTTAATTACACTCTGTAACAACACTGACCATTTATCTTTCGGCCACTCTGACATCAGAGAAATAGTTTCAAAATGTTGAAAATACCTTTCCACTTCTGTTTCACTAAATGGAGGGACCAATTTAATTTCTTGACTAGCAACAAACGTTTTTTTAGAACCAGAAGACTGATTTCCAAACTTTAATTCCTCCATTGCATATGCAAATTCTCTCTTCTTTTGTTCTGCCTCCAATTTACACCTCTCCAAATCAGCTTTACTTTGTTCCAATTTCATTTGTTCGATTTGCAACTGCATCTCCAGTTTACATATTTGAAACGACTCTAAAATCGATTCATCAAAAACACCCGAATCCACATAGTGTGACGCGATTTTCCTCTGTATTACAGCCTTAGAAGTAGTCTGCAAAATACCTTTAAGTTGCAATCTACTAGCTAGCTCAAACACCTCAGTTTTTTTCGCCTTCGCCAACACCTCTGCAGCTAGCGAAGCCAGAAACTCATCAATATTCATTGCTGCCGAATACCACAACAAGCCAAACAAAAGAACCGAGTAATCCTCGTTTCCAAAACACCGATTTAAAAGTTAGCAAGCATGTAAACTCAAAAGATTCAATCCCGGACGAGCCCCCATATTTAATGTTACGTATTCAGGCAACAATAAATATATGAGTTCGGCAAGGGTTTCTTATAACAAACAACACGTTTATTAAACACAGAAAACAAACCCCCCAAAAGTAAACAAACACTACCGTAACCGGAAACAGCTGCTGAAAGTGATATTCCAAAACAGTTCTTAAAGTGATATTGCCCAAAGTTCGATAGGCTCACAGTCCATTTAAAAGGAGAGACTTTACAGGACGATTTAAGTTCTCTTTCACGTCGCTTGCTTCGATCCCCGACGTCGAAATTCCCACGAAGAATTTACGAAACAGAACGGCTTAAAGGCACTGACCTTTCCTTCCTCACTATCCTCAATCCTTTCTGGTAAACCCAGGGATTAACACGAAGATAGTCAACGAAATCCTTCCAAATAAGGATCAAACAAAGGTCGCCCCCGTTTCACCGTAGAAAGCGATTCTCCTCGATCTTTAACTTCCAACCTTGAATCTTCACTCTCCTCTAATTGCGAAATAACAGAATTATAAAGAACCTGTTGGCATTAACCTTTTAAACTTTAGGCATTAAATAAAAACCATCCTTCAACTAAACTGCGTCATCACTTCAAACACGCAGTGGCATGAAGTCAACTTGGCAAATCCAGCCACGAACTGCCCCTCCTCACAGGGTGGGGTCTACCTTTTATAACCTGTAAAAAAAAACCATCACATGATCTCTACTGGCGGGAAAATGACGTCATTCCACCATCACAAGACCATCACCTCAAGTCCAGTACAGCTTCAACCCCAGTCACATGACAAGGGCACCACTGTCATGTGTCACGAGTATGTAACACAATGACGTCACATTCAGGAAGGAATCACAGGAAGGAATGTTGGACAAAGACTAACGGGTTGACATCAGACTGGATCCATGATGAGAAAGGCTATTGAGTGATTATTCTGTGAAAAGAAAAGGCAAGCGCAGCATCAGTAATGTTACAGTCAGTGGGAATCAGAAGAACGCTGTGTAACAAATGCAGTTACGGACCGGAGCGGGACCCCTTCACTGAGTTACTGTGGGACAACGACATCTCTCCTGGAGAGATGCTCTCCGCGGGCGAGGGGAGCGCTGACGTCACTCCCTCGGGGGTGGGGGTGTTCTGTTGTGGAATGTGAATGAAGGAGCTTCATGATCCAGCTGCTCAGACTATCAGCTGGTGAACAGGTGGCACCGGAGCGGAACATCAACCCTTGTTTTTTCAAAAGCTGTAAGTAACGTCATTCATTGCACAACCCGCTTACCCGTGACGGAGAATTCGTGTTTCCCATAAATTAGCAGGGTATCGTGCTCCGAGTCACACGCTGATGTGAACTGCACAACGGGAGAAAATTCAAAGCGATCGAACATGAGTCGACCGGCGATCCTACAGGTGAAAGACGTTTGTTACCCTGTTCTAGCGGTGTTTGGTTTACCCGGTAAGTCGTATTAATACAGTGTGTAACAGCTATTGGCCTTCGGCAGGACATTGATATTCTTTATGAAGTATGATCCGAAGATGCGCCGCAATGTGTCCATTATACAAGATGCTCAATAGGCGCTGTATCGTTCCCTGTCCACACGGCCGGTGAGGAGACTTTCCTCTGGACACAGGAGGCCGTCTCCTCATGTCCGGTGCAAAGGGAACCGAGGGATGCCATCGCTGAAATAGCAGTAGTGTTTCGCTCAGGAGGGAATGCATTTTCCATCGTGCCTGTTGGAGAATAAAAGTGTACTTCAACACTAAAAGCGGCCATTCGGCCCGCCATGGCGACCTGAACCTCTGTGGTCCTATCTACCGGCGCCTGACTAATATTCCCCTACCTCCCTCCCACCTTGGCCCTTTACAAGCTTATCTTACGTGGTACAATAGATCCCGCAACGTCCGCACCGCAGGGAGCTGTTTCCACACGCAGCAACCTCTGAGTAAATAACCTCTCTCAGATTACCCCCGAAGCATTTCAACTTACACGCGAATCCTATGATCGTTCAAAATAGTTTCACACAATATGAGAGGAAATGGCTGAAATTCATTGACACCAATTATACCCCTAATGTATACAAAGATTTCTCATTCCCGTCAGTATCCTTGAAAATATTTTGAACTCTGTCACGAATTTTGATATAATTCCCGTAGGAAGGTGAGTAGAAATTTAACCGATGCTACGAATTCGGCTTCAATTACATATTGTACAACTTCAAATGAATAACTCCACCCCAGTGCTCAGAGTCCTGATTTGTCACGGCCGATGTGCAAAATGATCTCTGTGTTTACCCAGTGTTTTACTTTAAATGAATGATGAATCTGTATTTACAGCTCCTTTTCTTTTATGCGGAGCACCTCACAACCTACCATTCACCATGCAATGGTAACCTGGTTTACCCTCCTGCAGGGCGGCACATTACCCAGGCTCCCAGTAAATTATACGGGCTGTTTCTCAGCCCGTTTCCAGCCGGTGAAGATCACACTGTGAAGTGCCTTTCCGTCCTGCCTCTGCTCACTCTCAGACCACCGGACCAAACAGAAATACAACCGAACATATTTCAGAAATAAGTTGTCAGATTCACCAGTCTTCCTCCTTCAGGGATGTCTTTATCTGTTGTGTCTTTTTTTCTGTTGCAGCTAATTTGTTAACAATTATTATTCTGTCCCGGGGAAAATGCGGTCTTTCCAAATGCATCTCTGCCTACATGACGATGATGGCTGTGTCAGATCTATCGGTCATTCTCATCAATGTCCTTGTCTATGAGATTTTAATATTCCGCCTGTCAAGTTCATTTCTGCAGTATACGGAAGTCCTTAAAGCAACGATCTACGTGCTGGCGGTCACTCTGGAACTATCACGATGGTACACGGTGGCCTTCACCTGTGATCGATATGTTGCCATATGTTGTCAGAAGTTTAAACCAAAATACTGCAGAGTGAAGACAGCCAGAATCCTAGCACCAGTAATACTGGCGGTGCTTTGTTTGGAGAATATACCCCTCTTGTTTGCATTTCAGCCTCAACGGATAATTGGAAATATTTCGTGGGGTGTTCTCCCGAAATTGGACATCTTCAACTCGCCAACGTTCGTCGCGCTCAGCAGATTCAAATCCTTTCAAAACCTGGTGTGTGTTTTTGGTTTAATAATTCTATGTAATGGGATGACGGCCAGGCATATCTTGCTGGCCAGCAAATCCCGGAGGGGCTTCCGAACCCATAAGAGTAAGATTGAACGTGACCCGGAAATGGAAAACAGGAAAAAGGGCATCATATTACTGTTCTGTGTATCGGGCAGCTTCATGCTATTTTGGCTGCCATCGGCAGTCACCGATTTTATCGCCAGCCTAACCATGTATTTTGATCGCGACTATTACTCTGCCCGATATATCGCTGCTCAAACCGGGGTTCTGCTCACGAACATGAGTTCCTGTACAAGCACGTGTATTTATGCAACCACCCAAACTAACTTCAGGGCAGAGTTGAAAACGTTGATACTGTCTCCTTGGACGTTTATCCGGGAATTGATCAAGACAAATGTAAGATCATCTAAGGCTTTCTCCCCGAAGTAGAAAACAGTTCCAGCTCGCACACGTCTTACAACAGGCAACATTTTGTAAAGGTTCCGCGCTTTCAGTTTGATAGGAAAATAAAACATATCATTTAAAACATCCCGATGCTGATAACTGAAAGTTTATCATTCGTATATGATAAGAATTATCTCGAGGTAGGAATAAAATGTATGAATGTGTGGAATGGGCCGGATGGAACACAGTATTGAATTAGGACAAGCGTCATTTCAATGTTAAAGAAACCAGACTATTTGCACCCAACACTGGATCTCTGTAAATCAGCAGAGATCTACGGTCAATAACACCCTTATTCCATATTTCCCGATCTGTCAAGCCGTATCATCTGAATCAGTGAAAAAGAGGGGCAAAAACTTTTCGAATACGGCACAACAGCCTCCAAAAACTTCAGCAGATATTGAGAATAGAAAATATTCTTTCTCCGTAATTAGTACAAGAATACAAATTTTGGAAAGGCGTTACATAGCCTTTCAAAGATCCTGTGTTAGTTTAGCTTACGTTGTGTGGTTCCATTTATTTCGTGATCGGCAGTGCCACTCAGCTGTACCAGAACCTCCTCAATTGACCAGACACCCCTCCGCAATAGAAGACGATCTTCTATTCCCGATCCTGCAGACATTATATTCGATGTTACCCCGCGAGATGCCTGGTTACGGAAATCAGTCCTTACAGGAGTCAGAGATCTACGTCTAAATATTTGAGTACCTTCTATGAAAACTAATAAATAAGCACACGGTTTATTCCTTTTCAAATTGATTTTCTTAAATCATGTACAAATGATCCACATTCGCTTTCTAATTAAATCTGAATATGGTTCATATTTTAGGGAGGCGATACTCTCACCAACGCTCCACAGCACGCCCAGCAAACCGATCCCCAAAATGCCGGAATTCCGTGAAAACTGATTTATTCAGGTTATTAACAAGCAACACGAGAAGCTGATTCTCGAGGAGTCTCAAGATGGCGCTTATGGAGTGAAACAGTTTTAGGCTTCGCTCCAATCCTTTTACTTTTTTCTACCAATAAGCGCCCCCTAATTGACCTATACCTAATACCTATTCTAAAGGGGTTCATACTTATAAAATCTTTTTCATCCGTTTGAATCATTTTCAACCCGTTGAAATGTCTAAACAAAAGGAATCGAAACAGACGAGAGAACCGTTAACTCTGGAAGCAATAGCGAAACTTATGGACGAGAGACTTGAAAAACTGGAGAATAAATTAACCTCAAAGCTTTCTACGTTCGACGAAATTTTAAAGACAGTCGATGCAAAGCTTCAATCAATTACACTGGATTCACAACAACAGCAAGCAAGAATTTTAGTTCTTGTAGATGCCGCTCGCCAGAAAGATCGCAAAATTGAAACTCTGCAATAACAGCAAGCTTCCACGTCCCAACTGCTGGATCGTTATAAATCTAAAATCACTGATCTTGAAAACCGCTCTCGAAGACAAAAGACATAATTGGGCCTCCGGAAAATTTTGAGAACGGTGATCTCACTGTATTTTTCTCTAAATTTTTATTAGACGTCTTCGGCTCAGAAGTACTAGATACCTCTCCAATAATCGACCGTGCACATCGCATTTCCCGTTTTCAACCAGCTTCAGGTACGAAACCAAGTCTAGTGATACTCCGGATCCATTATCCTCATACCAAAGAACGTTTGATTCGGGCTTCCCGGAAAAAGTGTATGATCAGTTTTAATGATTTCAAATTTCGTATTCCGGAAGACTAAAGTCCCGAAGTTTTAAGGGCAAGAATGGCTTTTAAATCGGTTATGTCGGAAATTCATCAGGACGGCTACAAGCAAACGCTGTTATTTCCAGTACAATTCAGAGTTACTCTCAAAGATGGGACCTATCGGCTGTTCAAATCTCCAGCGGATGCTTAAACATTCCTTAAAGAATAGTACTTTTTATTTTACTACGGGTTGACTAATGTAATCATTAGTCTATAGATTTGGATCTTTTATAATTTGATGATTTTTTGCGTGATTGTTAACAGTGTATTTCTTACCAACTGTAAACGTCCGTTTTTTTGGTTCATCCTGAGTTCGTTCCTTTAATATTATTGTTCTGTTAGTTCTGAAAGTAACTCATCAGGTTTTTCTTTTAAGTTTATATACATTTTTTATACTTTTAACGTTTAAATATTAAGGGTTTTTTTATAATAAAAACTTTTCTAAGATGTCGTTTCTTTTCCCCAAAGACCTTAGTGCTGGGATACGTCACATAAGTTTACATTTTTTTGACTTTTTAAAAATTTTTTTTATATATATATAGAATAATAATCTTATAGTTTAATATTTGTTATACTAACCCTTTCTTAAAATATGGGTGGTTTGTGTCTTTTTTTTCTTTTGTGTTTGAGTTGCCGTCTTGAGACATGGGGATGAATTTAGTATTAGATTGCCTGCTTGCCTCTTTTTGGCTTTTTTTTCCTGGGGTTTTGAGGGTGGAGGGAGGGGCATCTTTCTTTTTGCTTGCTTCACGCTTAGTTATATGTCATTGGCTGACTCGAAACTACAAAAATGGTTGCAATGTCAGAACTTCCGGTTGTTCCTTGAACTTACTTCCCTCTTCCGGATTCATGAGATCATCTTTTTTTTTAACCTTATGTGTTAATTGTAATAAATATTGGCAATATGGATAAGATTATTAATTTTGATTCTTGGAATACTAATGGTTTAAATCATCCGTCAAACGGAAAAAATATTCAAAGCATTCCACCGACTGAATGCTAATATTGTCTTTGTCCAGGAGACACATGTGAGGAAATGGATCGTGAACGTTTTTTTCAGGTTTTGGAAGGAAAAACTGTATCACTCGAATTCCCAAGCCAAAGTAAGAGGCGTTTCCATTTTTATAGATTCTTCAACCTCCTTTATAAACTATGAAACAATTTCGGACCCACAAGGTAGATTTTTGCTTATTACTAGTTTACTTTTTAATCAAAAAGTTGCTTTAGTTGACGTTTATGCTCCAAACACTGACTGCCCTGAATTTTTAAGTGTCTGTTTACATCCTTTCCTAATTTGAATCAGTACATGTTGATGATAGGTAGGGATTTTAACTGCTGCTTAAACCCTTCGTTAGATAGATATAAGCCCACACAAGCTCTCCCGAATAAATCGGCCTTTCTTATTAATTCCTTTATGATTGATTCTGCAATTTCCGAAATTTGGCATTTTTTACACCCCAATGACAAAGAATTTTCATACTTTTCTCATGTTTATCATAATTATTCAAGAATGGACTACTTCTTTATTTATCTTCGTTTACGTACCGAAGTTATTGATCGTAAATATGATTATGTTACCATTTCTGACCATGCCCATTTGAAGCTATCTGTTAAGAGAATGGATTCATCTTCTAACGCTAAATCTTGGATGTTCAACTCCTTTATTGCAGGACTCAGAATTTCTTAATTTTATTAAACAACAAAGTGATTTGTGTTTCTCAACAGATTCTACTGCAGAGATCCCTAGTGGATCTTTATGGGACATTTTTAAAGCATTTATTCGTGGACAGATCATTTCATACTCTGCTGGAGTTAGGAAACGAACTAATTTTGAAATATCAACATTAGTTGATAAAATTAAAGCAATTGATAAGATTTATTCAGTGACCCCCAGCAACGAACTTTATAAAGAAAGAGTTGAACTTCAGATGGAGCATAGTCTGTTATTATCCTCTTCGACTGAAAATCAGTTAATTAAATCTGGAACCCAGTTCTATGTACATGGAGATAAATCTGGTAAACTATTGGCTAATCAATTGAAAACTGCTCCAGTTAAACGACAAATTACTAAGATTCGTAAACGAGATGGCACATTGTCGATTGATCATAAAGAGATAAATAAAGCCTTTCAAGATTTTTACAATTCTTCATATCAATCAGAATTTGTTGAGGATTCTTCTATAATGGATGATTTTTTAAGAAAATTGAATATCCCCAAATTAACAACAGAATATAATGTATTTCTAGATACTCCTATAACGGAAATCTAAATAAAAGAGGCGAATTTTTCAATGAATTCATGGAAAGCCCCTGATCCGGATGGTTATACTGCAGAATTTTTTTAAAATCCGTTTTCTCTATACTCTCCCCTTGGCTTTGTAAAATTTTTAAAGATGTGTTAATTTTATGTAAATTCCCACAATCTTTTTATGATGCCTCTATCTCCTTAATTCTTAAAAAAAGATAAAGACCCCACTGAACGTGTACCCTATCAGCCCATATCCTTGCTGAATAGGGACTCTAAGATTTTTAGCAAAGTTTTGGCCACTAGATTAGAAAACATATTACCTCGAATTATCCCTGAAGATCATACTGGATTTATTAAAAACCGTTATTCATCTTTTAATATCTGAAAATTAATTAACATTATTTATACTCCATCATCCAAAATACCAGAATGTGTTATTTACTTAGATGATAAAAAGCGTTTGATAGAGTTGAATGGCCAGTTTTATTTAATACGTTGCAGCATTTTAATTTTAGATCGAAATTTATATCATGGATTAAAATAATATACTATAAATCCTTGGCTTCGGTCTTTACCAATAATCAAAGATCTCCTTTTTTCGGTTATTCCATGGTACAAGGCAAGGCTGTCCATTAAGTCCCTTACTATTTGACATTGTTTTGGAACCTTTAGCTATAGCCATTCGTGAATTACCTAATATTTCGGGTATTACTCGTGGGGAAGGGACGTATAAGTTATCATTATATGCTGATGAGTTGTTACTACACATATCTGACCCTGAGAGATCCATTCCGGTTATTTCGTCCTTGCTTGCTCAGTTTAGTAGTTTTTCTGGTTACAAACTGAATTTTAATATGAGTGAATTATTACCTTTAAATATGCAAGTTCCAATTTATAAACATTTACCATTTAAAGTTGTCACAGATCATTTTACTTATTTGGGTATGTTAAGTACCCCGTGGCTGGGTGTCTGACCAGCAGAGAAAGAAGAATCTGTTGGAGTCTGGTGGTACTATATTCAAAAGTATTTATTAGTAAAATAAGCAAATCAATACTAATAATACAAATATATAGATAATACACGTTATCAATAATAAACCTAAAAGTGTGGGAATAATAATAAGCAATAATAAACCAGCTCTATCGATGTCTAGGGGATAATGAATTGACATCGTAAAGTATAAAGTTCAGTTCAGTTCATACGTGCTGAGGTAGATATGGTTGTTGCATTGTAATCGTTGGAGAGTAGAGAGAGAGACAGCGAGCGAGATGTACCAGCTACAGTCAGGCAAACCATCCTTTGCGTTCTTGATCCGTCGTAACGTTATGGCCATTCAGTTATGACCCCTCTGTCATTCAGTTAGACCGTTCTTCTGTGGTGGACTCATCACTATGGCATGAGTGTACACACACACAAGACCCTGCCGGCCATGCGATAACACTGTGAATTTAACTGACCGAGCTCCTGGTTCAGTTTCCGATGCCCCACACCTTCCCGTCGATTCCAACTCTCAAACAGTGTCCACTAGTGTGTCTCCTGGTGCGTCCGAAGGGTGTCTCACCAGCCCTGACTTTTATCCCTGCTGTCCACTGAGGAATGTTAATGAACAGAATGGTACAAGATAAATAACCCTCTCAGAAGTCATAATACGGTGAATCAACAAGTCTCTCTCCACTCTCTTCTCTGTAGCAGATGTTCTTGCATGTTTTCTTTTCCAGCTCTATCTCTCAGGAGCAGCACAGCAACAGTAACGGTTTATGATTCTGCCGGGGGGGGGGGGGGGGGACATGGGCAACACTGCACCCTTCTGCCCATCCGAACTGTTCATCCTTCATAACAGGCTTTAAAATTACCAAGAAACATTAGAATTCATTTAAAGTTATTTTTTTTACCTTTAATTGCCCAAATTAAGCAACTTGTTAGTAGGTGGTCCCCATTATCTTTGTCATTGGTTGGTCGAATTAATGATATTAAGATAATAGTATTACCCAATGTTTTATATTTATTCCAACCATTACCAATTTTTTTCCTAAATCTTTTCTGATGTTATTGACTCCAAAATATCCTCGTATGTGCGGCAGAATAAAAATCCTAGACTAAACAAAAAATATTTACAGAAGCCTAAGAAGGAGGGTGGTTTGGCTTTGCCAAATCTAAGATGTTACTATTGGGCAGTTAATATTCGATATTTAATATTTTGGACACAACAATCGATTATAGCATCTTGCCCACAAGGGGTAAATTTGGAATGCAAATCTGTACAAGATTATTCATTGTTTTCAATTTTAGGATTTTTACTTCCCTTTTCTTTATCTAAATTGAATAAACAAATAACTATTCCTATAGTTAAACATACATTGCGAATATGGTTCCAATGTCGTAAATTTTTTAGCTTGAATAATTTTGTCCTATCAAGCACTATCATCTCTAACTTTATTTTTTGGCCCTCTTCTATGGATCAAGCCTTTGTATTATGGAAAATAAAAGGTATAACATGTTTTCGTGATCCATTTTTAGATAATAGTTTTCTGTCCTTTTAACTGCTATCTAATAAATATAATTTACCTTAACCACTTTTTCTTTAGCTCTGAATCCTTGTGAGAAGGATTTCGTAGCCACCATATATAATATGAGCATGAAAATACAGCCAGAAGTATCAGAAAAAATTAAGAAGTAATGAGAAAAAGAACTTCATTTTCTTATGCCCACTGAGCAGTGGGAGAACATTATTCAATTAGTCAATTCTTCCTCTATTTGTGCGAAATATGCCCTAATACAACTTAAGGTTGTACATAGGGCTCACATGTCCAAGGATAAACTTGCTCGACTCTATTCTTGTGTTAATCCAACCTGTGACAGATGTCATTCTGAAGTTGCTTCATTGACCCACATGTCTTGGTCTTGCCCTTGCTTGCAAAATTATTGGAAAGATGTTTTTGGTCCTATTTCAACAGTTCTGAGTATCAAATGGCAAACTATTACTGCAATTTTCGGTTTACCAGTGGTGGATAATATTTGTTTATCCCCCTCAGCCTGGCGGATGATTGCATTTGTCACAATAATGGCTAGATGATCTATCCTATTGAACTGGAAGGAAATTAATTCTCCAACTATATTTCAGTGGTTTTCTCAAACTATTTCTTGTTTGAGCTTAGAAAAAAATTAGAAGTGTTATTTTGACCCCAGTTAAATTTGAAGAAACTTGGAGACCATTTATTGAACATTTTCATATGAGCTAAACTGACTTCCCCTGAACCTTACTTTTATTATCCTTAATTATTTGGATTGAGGTGCGGAGTTATTGACGCTATTGTGTATATTTGACATAATGCAATGGCCCATGTTGGTTAGGTTTCTCCCTATTCTGTTTTTTTTTATTTACTCACTCCATTTTTCGTAATTACTATGAGTTTGGGAGGTTATCAAATAAGGATTATTATCTATTTGTATTAGTATTTTATCATATTAATTATGTACTCTCAGACTCTCTGTATTCATGTTCATTTATTTGTTTAAAATTAACAAATATATTTAAAGAAAGAAAGACAGGCGCATAAATGTGAGGAAAATGGACAGAGGTGGATATTATGCTGCCACAAAGGATCAGTTTAATGGCCATTTGGTTGCTAATTTCGTTGGTTCAGCACAACATTATGGGCCGAACCTTGTTGACGTACTTTCTTACACCCACGATGTTTCAATGTTATTTCCAATTCTGTGTGTTGTATTACCGTACCGAACTTCAGAACTACTTTCAGCATTTTGTCCACCTTTGCTAACTTATTGCTCATTTCCACAAAGGATTCCCACATCACTCCCTGGGACTGGCAGCCTTTCCTCATCACCAGGTTTGAGGAAATGCGGGGAATCCTCTGTTGCGGTTTCTTTCTCTGTGAGTTCTGTGATTTCCTGTAAATATGGAAAGTGTTGAGTGACAGACTTAGTGAAAGGGAATGGAGAAGACAATATATGCTCAGTGATGGGACGTCCCAGTAACACTGAGCACAGGAAGAGTCACTGAGCAGCCTCTTCACCAATTCTGTAAATTACCGGGTTTGGTCATTAGCAGCAAAGCACTGACTGGGGAAATTACAGTTCAGAATATTATTAGAGCCACAGAGCCCAGCAACACTGAAACAGGCCGTTCGACCCTTCTGGTCAATACCGACCCGTTTTTGTTTTTACTGCCAACTACCTGCATAAACCTCCCATCCATGTCCTTACCCAAATTTCTCTTCAGTGTCTCAATCGAACCTACATATACCACTTCCACTGGCAGCTCATTACACAGTCTCACGAACTTCTGAGTGAAGAATTCCCCTTCAGGTTCCCCAAGAATATTTCACCTTCCACCCTGAAATATCAAGTGTGACAGTGGGGAATTATGTATGGAACCGGAGGAAATAGCAGAGGTCCTTAATGAATACTTTACTACAGTATTCACTAAGGAAAAGGATCTTGGTGTTTGTAGTGATGATTTGCATCAGACTGAAAAGCTTGAGCATGTAGATATTAAGAAAGAGGATGTGCTGCGGCTTTTGGAAAACATCGAGTTAGATGCGTTCCTGCGACCGGATGAGATGTACCCCAGTCTTCTGTGGGAGGTGAGGGGAGAGATTACTGAGCCTCTGGCGATGATCGTTGCATCATCCATGGAGATGGAAGAGGTTCCAGATCAATGGAGAGTTGCGGGTGTTGTTCCTTTATTCAATAAAGGGAGTAGAGAAAGCCCAGGAAATTATAGACCATTGAGACTTATCTCATTATTTGGTAAGTTGATGGAGAAGATCCTGGGGGGGGGGGGCACGATTTATGAACATTTGGAGAGGCATAATATGATTACTAATAGTCAGCATGGCTTTGTCAAGGGCAGGTCGTGCCTTACTAGCCTGATTGAATCTTCTGAGGATGTGAATAAACACGTTGATGGAACAGCAGTAGATGTAGTGTATATGGATTTTAGCAAAGGCATTTGATAAGGTACCTCATGCAAGGCTTATTGAGAAAGTAAGGAGGCATGGGATCCAGGGGACATTGCTTTGTGGGTCCAGACGTGGCTTGCCCGCTGAAGGCAAAGAGTGGTTGTAGACGGGTCATATTCTGCATGGAGGACGGTCAGCACCGGAGTGCCTCAGGGATCTGTTCTGGGGCCCTTACTCTTCGTGACTTTTGTAAATGGCCTGAATGAGAAAGTGGAGGGATGAGTTAGTAAACTTGCTGATGAAACAAAGGTTGGGGGTGTTGTGGATAGTGTGGAGGGCTGTCAGAGGATACAGCGGGACGATGATAGGATGCAAAACTGGGTTGAGAAGTGACAGATGGAGTTCAACCCAGATAAGTGCGACGTGGTTCATTTTGGTAGGTCAAATAAAATGACAGAGTATAGTATTAATTGTCAGAATCTGGGCAGTGCGGAGAATCAGAGGGATCTTCGAATCCGAGTCCATAGGACACTCAAAACAGCTGCGCAGGTTGACTCTGTGGTTAAGAAGGCGTACGGTGTATTGTCCTTCATAAATACTGGAATTGAATTTAGGTGCCGAGAGGAAATGTTTCAGCTATATAGGACCCTGGTCAGACCCCACTTGGAGTACAGTGCTCAGTTCTGGTCACCTCACTACAGGAAGGATGTGGAAGCCATAGAAAGGGTGCAGAGGAGATTTTCAAGGATGTTGCCTGGATTAGGGAGCATGCCTTATGCCAATAGGTTGTGTGAACTCCGCCTTTACTCCTTGGAGCGATGGAGGCATGAGAGGTGACCTGAAAGAGATGTTGAGAGGCATTGATCGTGTGGATAGTCAGAGGCTTTTTCCCAGGGCTGAAATGGTTGCCACAAGAGGACACGGATTTAAGATGTTGTGTCGTAGGTACAGAGGAGGTGTCAGGGTTATGTTTTTTACTCAGAGAGTGGTGAGTGCATGGAATGGGCTGCCGACAACGGTGGCGGCAGCGGATACGATAGAGTCTTTTAAGAGACATTTGGATAGGTACATGGAGCTTTGGAAAATAGAGGGCTATTAGCCTAGTAATTTCCAAGGTAGGGACATGTTCGGCACATATTTGCGGGCCGAAGGGCCAGCATTGTGCTGTAGGTTTTCTATATTTCTTTCACCCTGAACGTCTGCCCATTGCGGGGTTGAGAGAGAAGACGGGGCAGAGAGGGAAGACATTAAGGGGAGGGTGTGGTCGAGTGAGGAGCGAGAAATGGAGGGGAGTGTTTATACTGAGTATCTTTCAAAAACAGTAATTGTTTGAAGTTACTTGCTGCAAATTCACTATCCATTGCCTGTACACTCTCAACCAAATTATTGGTAGAGATGACAAGTTGCAGTGTGCAAAGTCAATTTCATTTTCAGAGTACATACATTTCACCACATACAACCCTGAAATTCTTCTTCATGCGGGCAGACTCAGCAGATCTATAGAATGGTAACTGTACAAGGATCAATGAAACATCAAGTAGAGCACAGAAGACAACAAACTGCAACAATGCAAATATAATTAAATAGCAATAAATAAAGAGATCAATGAGTGTAACCCCGGGGAATACCACTAGATACGGGCCTCGAGTCCAATAAACAGCCTCCCACCATCACTCCCTGCTTCCTGCTATCAAGACAACTGTGCATCCAGTTAGCCAGGTCTCCCTGGATGCCGCGTGATCTACCTTTCCACAGAATATTACCATGCTGAACCTGACGAAGCCCGAAACGTCGACTGTACTTCTTCCTATCGATGCTGCCTGCGTTCTACCAGCATTTTGTGTGTGTTGCTGCAGACCAACTCCTCACTTGAGACGACTGCCTAAACCCGGGTTGCTACATCCGGGAAGCATAAAAGCCAGGACCTACAGGCTCTGGGACAGTTTCTTCCACTGGGACATGAGACTGATGAACTCACGCTGATTTGAGAACACTCTAGATTACATTGACTATTATATTTGTTTTAAGCTATTATAAATTACTATATTTGCACATTTCACATTTAGATGATTTTTACTCCTCATGTATGAGAAGGATGTAATAAGTGAACTCCATTCAATTCAATTTCTGATTCTGTTTCTGACCTGCTCACCTCCGGGCATCCTCCGTCAACAAGCTTCTTCCTCAGTCACCGTCTGTGAGATTATATAAAGGAATTAAAACAATCTATCAGACAGCTTCTGTACCCCTTTACCCCTAAACATGTTCCCCTATTAAAACTCTCTCTTTAGCCCTTTGCCTACTCCCTTTCCCTTTCAGACTCCCGATATGCCACCAGATCTGAATCCACTCTAAGGACATTGATATCTCACAGGAGGCTGTCATTCTTTGATGCAGAGGTCAGTGACCCATTTTCAATCTGCACTCGCTGTTCATGACGGTGACAGCTGTTCCCAGACTCTGAGGCTCTGGAACAAACACAATCTTAATAGCAAGGTTGGACAGTTCCTGTAATTAATATGAAGAGAGGACTGATGTTTCCTGAATCTGTTTCCAGACTCTGGTGCTCTGTAACAAACAAAATCTTAACAGCAAGGTTGGACGGTAGCTGTAATTAATATGAAGAGTGTATTGATGTTTCCTGGAAGGACCCGCGAGCTGAGCTGGCTGACCCAATTCACCAGATCCTCCCTTGTTTACAACAGTTTGTCACGAAATTTCCTATCATCCCACCTTCACCCAACAGACCCCAACCCGCCTACGACGACACACCATTCCAACTGCTCACCCCACTCACACACGTCCACCCATAACCTCTACCGACACACAGACAGATCCCCTTTACCCCAAACCCCTTGGGGATCCACAACTAACTGATCCCACAGCCCGGTCTCCATCGCAAAGCTAAAACCGGGGCAGCGGGACAGGAGATCACAGAACCACCAGCCGTTCGGCAGAGCACAGTCCCGGCCCCTCACACCGCAATCGGCCCCCGATTTACACAAACCCGGTAAAGCTCCTTCCTCAGCGCCGCCCGGACGGTACAACAGGGGGCAATACTTGGTGTCGGCAGCGCGCCTGCGCTTCTCCGAGGCTCGATGTTCCCACAGCGCAGAGAGCTCGGCCGTCCGGCTCTTTCACTGGGACACCCCGAACACCATATCCATTCCATGTCCGAGCGAAATTTAATGACCAACAAATATAATTCCTCTCAGCGATCAGTTGTCAGAATGATCCCCTGACTCTGAGGAAGGGGTATCTATGGTCCACACTGTCAGGGTGTTGAGTTTACCAGGAGATAAACACTGCAGGGAATAGAGGACTTCTGTTGATTAATACACTGTGTGTGGACCCCGCTGGAAATTCTGATTTGTATTAATTTTTTTTTTAAAAAAAAGAAAAAAAGCATTTGTTTAATAAAGTACTAGAGACCAAGATACTGCACTGACTGAAGCCATCCCAAACCGGATCAGTCCCGAAAGTCCTCCCCTGAAACATTTAACACAAGAGAAAAACTGCAGATGCTGGAAATCCAAGGAACGCACACAAATGCTGGAGGAACTCAGCAGGCCGGGCAGCATCTACGGAAGATATACAGTGGACGTTTCGGGCGGAGACCCTGCAGCAGGACCGCTGTGTTCCTCCAAAATTTTGTGTGTTGCCTAGAAACATTTGTGGATTTGTGACTCAACTCGAGACAAACACCACGCTGCCCACCATCCACGAATAGCCAGACAAATAGAAAGGACTTCACATCACACAACAGGGGATTCAGACCTGAAACCCTAATTAAGTTATGCTGTACCAAATCGTACGAAACGAAAGGAGTTTTTAAATAGAAGCGCTCCCCCTCACGTGACATCACAGAGCAGCACCCCCCCCCCCCCACGCGCCAGATGTCACGCATGATCTCACAGTATCTGCATCTGCTGTCACGAGCACCGTGCCTTACGTCAAACACGCACTGCTGTGCAACAGCTTTTTCGGTTTAACGGCTGAACTACTAAACACTTGCCAAAGACCCCCTCCCTGCTCCCCACCCCCCAGCAGTCAACAGAGTAATTGAATTGAATTGATCTGCAAGCGGGGCCAAAGGTTCGGGCAAAGTGACAATTATTTGTACTTTCTTGAGATTGTACCAGGAACATGGTGTAAAATCCCGCTCCTCACACTAACACAAGGTTTATATAGAACAAAGGACAAACTGCCGGAGGAACTCAGTGGGCCGGGCAGCATCTGTGGAGCAAAATGGACCGTCAAAATTTCGGGCCGAGACCCTCCCTCTGGACTGAGAGTGGACGGGAAATAGTCAGAGAAATGTGGTGAGGGGTGGGGATGGGGCAAGAGCTGGGGCGTGAGAGGTGGATCCAGGTGAATGGGGAAGGTGGGAAGGTGGAAATAGTGACAGGGAGGGGTGGGTGGAGAGTGGTTGGGGCAACACGGGGCTGCAGAAGATGGAAATTAATTCCATAGAGGATCAAGAGAGGTTAGAGAGTATTTGTTACAGAGAGTGCAATGAAGACTCACCAGACTGATCCCTGGAGTGGTGGGGTCATTATATGAAGAAAGATCAAATGTGATAACCCAATGTGATTTGGAGAATCGATGACTGAGAGGTGAACACATTGAAATGCACAACATCATTACCGGTTGAACCAGGGATCCCAGTCTCTGAAAAAGGGGGTGGAATGTCCGGGACTGCGATGAGGGGAAATGTCTCCACTCCGAGGGTGGTGAATGTCTGAAAATCCCCTCCACAGATGGCGGTGAAGACTCGGTGATCGTCCTCACATAAAACTGCGGCCGGCAGATGTATGGAGACCGAAGGGATCGAGGAAATAAGGATCGGACAGAAACATGTGGCTGAGATGGGAGAACAGGCGCCATCTTGTTGATGGTTAGAGGGGCTGAATGCCCACCTCCTGCAGTTTCTCACTGATGTTTCAGTGTTGCTGTCCAGCGAGGCCGGAGGGATGTGAATAGAAATTAGTGTTTATAAACATGGACTGTTTTAAATGAAAGCTGGAAATTTCCGGTTTGGGTCTGAAAACTGCGTCGGACCGGAATCGGAATGGAGCGCGTGAAACTGTGACCTGAAGGTGGAGGGAAAGGGACTTGAAAGATAAGGCGGGAAAAACTAAACACGTATCTGGTGTCAATATGGAATAATGTGGGTAATGCGGCGGTTGGGTCGGGCAGCGTGTAGGGGGTGAGGAGCAGAGTCACCGGTTCAGGCGGGAGACCCTCCACCCGTCACCTGATCTCGTTTACAGCAGATCGTAATGCAAGGTTGAAACATTTTCTAATTATTTGTGTTCTTCAGAAATGCCAACAGTTCAGTTAAGTTTCCCTCTGAATTTCCGAAGCAGAAGGTCAGTCTGTCTAATATTTCCACACAATTAAAATGGGGAATTTGTTTATTCTAATTACGTACTGAGATACAGTGAAAATCTTGCTGACGTACCATCCACACAGATCGATACATTACAACAGTACATTGAGCTGATATATGACCAAACATTAACTGTAACAACGCATTATGACTGCAGAGCAAGTGCAGTGCAGATAGACATATGGTGCAGGGGCACGTCGAGTTACATTGTGATTTCGAGTCCATTTTATTAGTCTTTTGGCTTATAATCATAGGAAACCGTCCGTTGGTTTGCAGCAATAATATCCCGGGTTGTGGGTATCTTTGAGTGCACGGTCTGCTTTTCAGATGCAGGGGGATATTTAGGAAGAGTCCAGGCTTGTTTCTATGTTGTTCCCAGATGAGACCCAAGTACTCTGCAGTTCCTTGCAGTCATGGGCAGAGCAGTAGCCATACGAAGGCGTGAAGTATCGACAAAAAGCTCAAAGACCTCGGCCTTCACCCTGCCTTGTGTAGCTGAATCCTGGACTTCCCGTCAGATCGCTGGCAGGTGGTAAGAGTGGGTCTCTCACCTCTGTCTCTCTGACCTTCAGCACACATAACCCACAGGGTTGTCTCCTTGGCCCCCTCATTTACTCTCTGTATACCCATGATTGTGTCGCCACCCACAGCTCCAAGCAGCTGATCAGATTTGCTGACGATAGTAGACTGATTGGCCTAATGTCAAATAACAATAAAGCAACCTACAGAGAAGCTGCTACCTCCTGGGAAACGGTACCTCAGCACAAAACTAGGATTTCCTCCCCATCTGGGAAATTCGCTGTACAACCTGTATCCCACCAAATCAAAGATATATATCAATCGTCTTGTTCAACGTCTGTCCAGTCTGAATCCCTCCACCCCAATGATATATATCAACCATCTTGTCCAACCTCTGTCCAGTTTGTATCCCATCACCTCAATGATTTATATCAACTATCTTGTCCAACCTCTGTCCAGTCTGTATCCCACCACCAACGATATATATCAACCATCTTGTCCAAGCTCTGTCCAGCCGGTATCCCACCAATGATTATCTATTAACAGCCTCTCTTCTACCGTTGTCTTCGTTGTGACGTATTTTCCCTCACTCTGAGGCTCACTCATTCTGAAATATGTGTTTGTTACCTGGAACTAGGAGAAGATTTATTGAATACAGCACCAGGTAGGGTAAAGACAGCCATTCCGACTTTAGCTTCAACGTTGCCAAATGTCCGCCGTGTTAGTCTTTGTCGGAAGGAGGCTGGGCAGCAGAGATAGCAGATTGATAGTGGGGTGGGGAGGAAGTTGTGTGCATTGACTGCATTCTCCCGGAATTGGATTGAAGAGAAATCTAATGTATTACATTTGCGCTACTTTGTTCAGGCCGTTATAAATAACTTGTTATCAGTTAATAGTTGTGCATCATTTAAAGTAAAAAAAAAGAGAAAATGCTGGAAACGTTCAGCGGATCTGGCAGCATCTTGGACCTTCCCAGTTCTGATACCGGGTCTTCCACAGTTTCTCTTTACACACATCCAATCTGATGTACCGATTTTCCAGCTCTTTACATTCAATTTTATTTTTAAACGCGTTTTATTCCTGTTAGACTACAGGAAATGTGGTGGTTAATTGTGCTGGGCAAGATCTCATTTAACAATAGGATAATGATAAAATGTGTTCAGTTTAGCTGGTGGAGACAATGTGAAACATTATACCCGCCTGCTGGTGCCCCGCGCCCAGGTTTTCCAGCCCGCTATCTGGCCCAGTCAGAGGTTCATCAGGTTCCCGTTCAGACGCAGGTTGATGTCGGAGTGTTGGTGTTTGACCTCTGAATGGCCGGGACACTGCAGCATATTACTAGCAACAAGGAGTCCTGACTGAGCTGTAATCCTGGGAAACACTCGGCATTTAGACCTGTCAGTATCGGGGATTTGGCCCAGGTCAGTACTTCCACAGATGGGGGCTGGATATTCCTCCCTTCACAGTGAATCAAAAGGCTCGGGGCGTTGGGCATTGGTTGTGGGGAGATTTCTGATTACACCACTCGCTGTGAGATGTGAGGACGATGTCTGAGGATTCGGGGGTCGGTGAGTGTCAGATTCAGCAGTGTGACACTGTGAGGTTGGGTCCTGAGATAACACAGTTTTAGATCCAACTACAATGGACCCGGGGCTCAACCTGCCCAGGTTTATGAGGTGTTGAACGAGTATTTCTGTCCTGGGTTCAGATGTTTGTTTCTGGAATTCTTTTGGAAGTAATGACTACTTTTCTGAGGAGAGGATATGTTACCATCCCATCCCTTACAGTTAGAAATTGTGGGAATGGACTGTTCCGTGTTTGCAACAGTAGAAATAGACCCGTGAGTTTGGTGTTCAATCTGTGTTTGGAAATTCCTCCCCGTCCCCCGCCACTGTCACCTGTCTGTCAATCGATGGAAATTCGACGGAATCTCAGGATGCTGGAAACCTGCACCAAAAATGGAAAATATTTGAAGCCATTCTGATGAACGATTATGAACCCAAATCACTAAGCTTGTTCCTCTGGAAATGGACGTATGCTCAAGCGCATGTTTGCTGATACTTGGTGGAACAGTGAAGAAACCGCAACTTTTCCCCTGTATATTGTCCTGGTACCACATTCCCTGTAATTCCTGGAAATGTGTTCAGTAGAACTGTTGCTCACGTGGATCACAAGAGTAATCTCAGGAATGAGAGCGTTTATGTCGGACAAGCATTTGATGACTCTGGGCCTGTACTCTAAGGAGTTCAGATCATATTTAAACCTACAGAATGCTGAACAGCCAGGATATAGTGGACATGGGGAGGATATTTCCATCAGACGGCGAGTCTGGGGTCTGAGAGGACAGCCTCGGAATAAGCAAGCTTCCCTTTAAAACTGAGATGAGAGAAACTTCTTCAGCCAAAGAGTCGTCGATCTGTGGAGTCTGTTGCAACAGATGGTGATTGAGGCTGTCACTGGGTATATTTCTGGCAGAGATTAATATATTATTGATCGCTAACTATTGATCATTTTTGTTAGCCAGACTACTAGAGAATTAAGTGAATGCAGAACGTTAAAGGAAGACTTTACAGTTTTAGATTCTTCATTCCAAAATGGCTGCAGTGTTAACCTTTGTCATAATGAAACTCAAAGCATACGATGTTACGTTTGTTATTTCCCTTTTCGGTTATTTTTGGTGAGCTGCTTCCTCCGTTTCCAGGGTAACGGCCCACTATAGCTGCAGGAAGAGTTGCACAATGTTTTTATCGCTCTGCGGTCACCGCCTCTCAGGGTAGAGACAGTGGCCTCGGGAGCAAATATAACAGAGTGATAGTGTGAGGAAAGGATGCTGTTAGCATTGAATGCATGGGATGAACTGAGAACACAGAACCAGAGAAACGTAGAGAACGTACAGCATAGTAAATACTGCAGCATGATAGTGGGAGGAAAGGATGCTGTGAGTATTGACTGCATGGGATGAACTGAGAACACAGAAGCAGAGAAACATAGAGAACCTACAGCATAGTAAACACAGCAGCATGATAGTGGGAGGAAAGGATGCTGTGAGTATTGACTGCATGGGATGAACTGAGAACACAGAAGCAGAGAAACATAGAGAACCTACAGCATAGTAAAAACAGCAGCATGATAGTGGGAGGAAAGGATGCTGTGAGTATTGACTGCATGGGATGAACTGAGAACACAGAAACAGAGAAACGTAGAGAACCTACAGCATAGTGCACAGGCCCTTCGGCCACAGTGCTGTCCCAAACATGTACTTACTTTAGAAATTTGCCTGAGTTACCCATCAGCCCTCTATTCTTCCAAGCTCCAGGTACTTATCCAAAATTCTCCTGAACACCTTACTTTATCCGCCTCCACCACCGGCGCCGGCAGCCCATTCCACGCACTCACCACTGTCTGCGTAGAAAAACCTTACCCCAGACATCGTCTCGGTACTATTTCCAATCACGTTAAAACTGTGTCCTCTCGTGTTAGCCATTTCAGCCCTGAGAAAAAGCCTCTGACTATCCACACGATCAATGCCTCTCATCATCTTACACATCTGTATCAGGTCATATCTCATCCTCCATCTGTCGTAGGAGAAAAGGCCAAGTTCACTCAACCTCCAGCCGGCAGGCTGAGCTCAGTCCCAGCCCTTCACACCGCACTCGGCCCCCGATTTACACACACCCGGTAATAGCTCCTTCCTCAGCGCCGCCCGGACGGTACAACAGGGGGCAATACTTGGTGTCGGCAGCGCGCCTGCACATCTCCGAGGGTCCAACGGCGCCACCAATGGTTCGATGTTCCCACAGCGCAGAGAGCTCGGCCGTCCGGTATATTCAATTAGTAACTGGACATTCGCCCCGTCAGTCCTGTTCCGTCATTCTCTATGATCACTGTAGGACTGTGATCTCAGTGACAGATCCCCGTGACCGTTTGCAACACTTCACTCCCTTGCCTGTCAATAATCTGTGTTCTGCGGAATTAAACACATTAAACACTTTTTCTTTGAGGAAGCGAATTTCAAAGACGTACTAATTCCACCTCAGAAAAATAACCTCAACTATCTTCACTTGTTTCAGCTACCCCTACAGTAGCAACATGTTCTCGATATTCCTCTTCAGAATCCTCGTAATGTTCAATGTCTCCAGCAAAAGCTTAATTCATTTATGTAACCACCAGCGGATAAAATCTCCTCACCTCCATCTGAATAACAGCGAATGCAATCAAATCCCCGTCGTAATCGAATGCCAGCGAATACAGCGCAGTGGTCGGCGTTGGAATGGACGGGGAACAGTAGAAGACCCCGGACATGCACTCAGTGGCCACATTATTAGGGACAGGAGGTACATGGTAAAGCGCCCACTGAGTGTAGAATTTGCTATTTTTATCTAAGGTCACTGAGAATTACCACAATATTTGTAAATATAAATATCACTGCCCGTGCTTCCTCGTCTTCCCTAAAAAACACACACATACAGAATAATCGAGCACCCAGATCCGTGAAGCCGTACGATTTCAATATTAATACTGATATGGTAGAAATATTAGAAATACTGCCGTTACAAGTGTGCTTATTAAAACATCATTACACTGCCGAATACAATCCATGTACCTGCCTGATGCAGGACTCCTGGGTCTGGTTTCAGCGAATCCGAGCATCTGAATTTTATGTCCCTAACACACTCTGAGCAATGTTCAGTTGATAACACGCTCATAAACCTGAACTTCAGTCTATTCAGCACGTAACGCCGCACCTTGTTCCACAACGCTTGTGTTAAACCAGACAAAGACTCACCTTGCTTGAATGAGTCTTTCTAACTTGTGGTCCGAACCAGAATTAATACTTAAGTGCGCGAAATTTTGCCAGCTCTAGAGGGGAATCATATCCCGCATCCTGGTTCCGTTTGGTTGGTGCCGTCACGTTGAAATTATTGTTCACCCGGGGACCAGTTTATTGTCGGATTATAAACCCCAGCGACAGCTCAGGGTCAAGAACGCGGTGGGTTTATTTCAGAGAGACAGCAGAAGGTAGGGCGCTCTCAACTCTGATGGGATATTATGCATTTGGAATAATGTTCTCTTTCGATCAGCGGACATCCCTTTATCCAGATTTAACTGTGCCCCCGTAGCCTGCACCTGCACTGATATTAAGTTGGTCCTTTTAAAAGCCATCTTTAACAGTTCTCCGCAGTTGTAACGTTTTGGTAATGGGCAACTCGGAAGCGGCTATGCCAAGGTTACCATCTCACAGAGATAAATACCCGTTAAAGTCGACAGCAAGACAAGGATGCCCTTCTCCTTCAGTTTATTGTTCTCTGACTGGAAACGAATTGCTGGATTTAAGCGCCATCATATGAAATTTAGACCATTTCCCGGCTGCTGAATTTGCCTGACATCGCATTTAGTTTACACCTACATCAAACGTTTTCTTATCAGTGACGGATGGAAAAACTCTGAACATTAATCTCACTGGGACTCTTACTTGGCGGAGGCTGCTGCTGGCATTTTGGATTAGTAGCAGGACTGTTCCACCATTCTCTGATTCTCTGATCTCAACTGAACTCTGATTTCAGCGGCCCAAGCCTGCACAGCCTGCAACACGTCACTCCCTTGCCTGTCAAGAAACTGACTGTGTTCTGCGGAATTAAACATTAAAAAAAAACTTCTGCTCTTTCTTTTTTTCCTTTGAGGAAGAGAATTCCAAAGACACACTATTCCCCTTCGTAAAAATAATCTCGTCTATCTTCACCTGTTTGAGTTTCCCTTACAACAGCAAACATATTGTCCACATTGCTGTCAAGATGTCTCGTCATGTTACATATTACTAGCAAGCTGTCGACTCATTTATATAAACAAGCGGATAAAGTCTCCTCTCATTGATCTAAATAGCAGCGAATACCATCGTCTCCCAACCTTTATCTAATACCCGCGAATACAGTAAAAATTCCGACATTCATCCATTTCATCCGACACCTCCCTCTGCAACAGGATCCTAGACTCCCTGACTGGGAGACCTCAGTCGGTCCGGATCGGGAGCAGCATCCCCAAAACCATCAAACTGAACACGCCCCCCCCCCAGGTCTGTGTGCTCAGTCCACTGTTGTTCACTGTGCTGACCCACGACTGTGCTGCAACACACAGCTTGAATTGCATAATCAAGTTCGCTGATGACACGACCGTGGTGGGTCTCATCAGCAAGAATGACGAGTCAGCTTACAGAGAGGAGATGCAGCAGCTAACGGACTGGTGCAGAGCCAATAACCTGTCTCTGAATGTGAACAAAATAAAAAAAAAGGTTGTCGACTTCAGGAGGGCACGCAGCGACCACTCCCCGCTGAACACCAACAGCTCTTCGGTAGAGGTCGTAAAGACCGCCGAATTTCATGGTGTTCACCTGACGGAGAATCTCACCTGGTCCTTCAACACCAGCTCCATAGCAAAGAAAGCTCAGCAGCGTTTCTACTTTCTACGAAGGCTGAGAAAAGTCCGCCTGCCACCCCACCCCGATCCTCATCACATTCTACAGGGGTTGTACTGAGAGCATCCTGAGCAGCCGCATCACTGCCTGGTTCGGAAATTGCACCATTTCGGACCGTAAGACCCTGCAGCGTATCGTGAGGTCAGCTGCAAAGATCATCAGGGTTTCTCTTCCCGCCATCACGGAAATTCACACCACACGCTGCATCCGCAAAGCAAACAGCATTATGAAGCAGCCAACGCACCCCTCATACAATCTCTTCTCCCTCCTGCCGTCTGGGAAAAGGCTCCGAAGCATTCGGGCTCTCACGACCAGACTATGTAACAGTTTCTTCCCCCAAGCTATCAGACTCCTCAATACCCAGAGTCTGGACTAAAACCATACTGCCCTATTGTCTTGTTTATCATTTATTGAAATGCCTGCACTGTTTTGTGCACGTTTTGCAGTCCTGGGTAGGTATGTAGTCTAGTGTAGTTTTTTTTTCTGTGTTGTTTTTTTTAACGTAGTTTAGTGTAGTTTTTGTACTGTATCATGTAACACCATGGTCCTGAAAAACGTTGTCTCATTTTTACTATTTACTGTACCAGCGGTTATGGTCAAAATGACAGTTAAAAGTGACTTGACTTGACATGACTTGAAAATTGATGCAAAATGCTTATTCAGTGCGTCCACTATTTTATTATCCCCCATTACTGCCTCTCGATCATTGCTTTCCACTTTCTCTTCTCTAGTACATGTTGTGTATCTGAAAAAAAGAACTTTTGGTATCATCTTTAATCATATTGGCTAGTATTATATTGCATTCCATCTTTAACTTTTTAATGGGTTGTATTTTGCGTTCTGCTGGCATATAAAATTTCCCAATCATTTAACTTCCCGCTAATACTTGTACTGCATTCCTTCTCTATGCCTATGATGTTGGCGTTGAGCAGTGTTCTGCGCCACAGTGTATCATCTTCCTTTATAACATATCTCCTCTTTAGACAGTATATATCGTGTGCTTTTGAAATTCCTTTCGGAAACTACAGCCAGTTTTGTTCTGCCGTCATGCCTGCCTGGCTTCTTTTCCAAACGATTCTGGCGAACTCTCGCTAATGTCTCTGTAATTCCCTCTACTCCGCTGTAGTTTTGATGCATCCTTTCTTTTGAAGTTTGAGGGTGAATCCGATCATATCGTGATCATTTTCACCAGAGCCCTCTGATCAATTCCGGCTCATTACACAATATCTCCCGGTGGGTTCAACATCGAGCTGCTCTGAAAAGCCACGGCATAGGCATTCTAAAAATTCTGTCTCTTGGAGTTTAGGATCAACGTAATTTTCCCAGTCTTGCGGAATATTTTCAACCCTCATGACGATTACCATACTGCCCTTTCGGCAGGCATTTTCTATCTCATGTTATATTGTGTAGACCAAATCCGTATTCTGGTTTGGGTTGTCTGTAAATATAACTCACATAATGGTTTTTATCATTACAGTTCGTGGTTCTATCCACAATGATTCAACACCTTGCAACCCCATATCACCTCTTTTAAATGATTTAATTTCGCATTTAACCAAAAGAGCAATACTGCCCCTTCTCCATTCTTGGCTATTTGTCCAACGTTAGTGGATGGTCGCATAACCGGGTCCTGTGATAAACACCAGCTGCTCATACGACCCTCTTCCACCAACTCACATAACTGCATGTACCGTTGATCGGTGGGGTGGAGGGTGGAAGTGGGCTAAGCAGGTTTGCTAACCATGTTTGCTCAAATGTGACCTGCAATCTAGCGGAGGAAAGGAGATCTTTACAACTTTTATTTGGTCCATCTGCAGAAAAAAATATAATTCTGGGCATTTTCCAGTGGAGAAGTGGATAAAGAACCTAAAGTACGTTTTCAGCTTGTTTTCCGTGGTGCAGATAATGGAACACACCAGGAAAAAATAAAAATATCGTATTTACTTCAATTACAGATTTGGACAGATGTACTTTTTTCTGATGTCCAAAGGTGTCAATAATATAGTAAATATAACTTACCGTATACTGGTGGATGTTTATTTCTGTGTGATCTTCAATCGAGGGTAAATTGTACAAAGTTACAGCGACACGTTTGCTTGGCGATAAATACAAAATCACTTTACAGAAAAATGCTGATTCTGTCCGGATTAAAGCGCATCCTCTCACACCGACACCTTCGCACAGCGGAACAGCATCAACTGCCATACAGTGGAAATCTCTGTAGGTCTGCGGCCTGGGCTTTGTATGGGATGTGGGTAGGCTTAAGGACTGTAAGGAAAACAGTGTATTTTTCTTGCTAATTTCTGGTGCAACAGCATCAGGATTTTACAGGAAAGTGAGACACAAGTAAACATGTTAAAGATTGTTAATCTACTTGTATATCAGGATGACATGAAAAATAATAATCAGCCACTGGTAAAACCACAGAAAGACCGTCGCAAAGAATCCATATTGACCACTCAGTGATCTGATCCGCATTGCGCTGGAGGGAACCCAGTTGCCGACAGTTAATTCCTTCGTTATTGTCTCTGTATCTCTCTCTCTCTCTCTCTCTCTCTCTCTCTCTCTCTCTCTCTCTCTCTCTCTCGCTCTCTGTCTCTCCCACCTCTCTCTCTCTCCTTCTCTCTGTCTCTCTCTCTCTCTCTCTCTCTCTCTCTCTCTCTCTCTCTCTCTCTCTCTCTCTCTCACTCTTCCTTTTCTCCCCTTGTCTACCTTTCATGTCCACTTGCTACTCCTGTCGAACATGACAGCACGTTTGTACAGAGGGCTGACAGTCCTTTTCTCTCTCATCAAACCTCCACTTTCCAAGCTAATGCCGTTCTATTTCAGAACCGTTCTTTTCTTCCATTCATCTTACAGCAGCAAAGGATGGATCAAATATGATTTTTGACTAATTTACTGCTTTCCCAACACGGGGGGTTTTAAAGAAAATGCATATATTTGCTTATTTTGGACTTAATTCCACTTCAAACTGTGTTAAACCAGTGCAGTGCGAGATTTAAAAAAATATTTTCGTATTTTCGGTATATATGGCCACAGCAGCATTTATCTACACACTTCTTCCTCTGCCACCTGGTAGACCAAGGGTTAACTCTTCCTGTAGCTTTACGGAATATAATTAGAGTCTGTTCAGGGTAGGCTGCTGACGTCACCGGAGATTCTTGTTCTCTCTGTTTAATAAGAGCCCCGTTCACCCGGTTCCCTCAGTTTCAGCGAGAGCAGCCTCACCTGCCACGGACAGATAACCGGAGCTGCAGTGTCAGGGAGAGTGAGGACGGATTGGCTCGTTCTGTCATGGATCGGAATCCGGGAAGCGCAGCCTGGAATATAACGGGAAATGGAAGAAGTGTCTTCTGGATGATTCCATATATTTCTGCAGACTATTGGGTGCCGGTCGATTTTCGGGTTACACATGTTCTCCTCGCCATTCAAGTGGTTTTCTTCCCCATCCTCGCCATTATTGCCCTTCCTAGTGAGTCTCTTTAATACGTTACCGTATTTTCTTATCACGTGTACTTCTCATAATAATAATTAATGATGCTGTCGCACTACAATGTGTTAATTAAACAAACCATTTTCTATGCACTTTGGTGGTTTTCAGCCCTGACGATCTCTGTTCAAGAGAATATGTGTTGGCAGTGGTGTTGATCCAGAGCAGGTTTACGAGAATGCTCCAGCGATTAAACGATCTCACGTATGCGGCGCGTTTGATGGCCCTGTGCCCGTATTCGCGCAGTTTAAGCGGTTGTTAACTGAGACATCAATGTTCATGTAGAGAAGGCAAGAAGACAGTTTTGGAAGTGAAACACGTCAATCAGGATTGAGTAGCTTATGGTCCTGTGGCGTGGTCAGACTGGCTCAGTTAATGCTCCGGGTGTAATGGTTAAATTTCTGACGAGTGAACTTACTGACAGTCGCTCAGCACAGCAGCCTACCACCGAGACGTTGAAACATTACATATTAAAATTGATCTCCGCTTTCTATTCACTTTCTCATCGCCGCGAGAATATCTGCTATGAATCAAGATTTTTTTCTTCCTCAATTGAGACAATTCCAATCAAACTGGGTTCCAACCCTTAGTCATTCCGTGGCTAATCGGTCTGTTCGGTCATCTGTAGTGCAGGATTTCCGTGAACTGAACCAGGTCCCTCCGCTGTCAGGACCTTCGGCCATGCCGACCACATTATCGAAGTAGCTTTCGCATTTTGGCTCCTATCTCGCCCTATAGCTTGCGGGAGTTCCTTAGAAAACGTCGTTCGTTCTTCACGTTTCCACATTGGCTGTCGTTCAGCAGTGGCATTCCGTTCTCTAAACTGTGAACAATTATCTTAATGGCTCCGCTTCCGGGCGTTTTGCGTTCGCCAGCTCAGTATCCACATTTCTTTTGCTATTGTTTCCGTTGGCAGCGTGAGGCTGTCGCAGAACTGTGTTGGATAAATCGTCTAATTATCTGCCTTCCAGCAGAAAGAATAACGTTAGTGTGACGACCCTTCCTCCATTTCTCTCTGATCATTATCAGCAACAGATGATTGTTGTACAGATGATTACAGAATATAGATGAATACAGATGATTGGGAAAGTTTTAAGGAACAGCAGATCTTAAGTAAAAAAACAATACGGAGAGAAAAAATCAGGTATGAGCTCAGTCCAGCCAGGAATATAAAAGGGGATAGCAAAAGCTTTTTTAGCTATCCGAAGAGAAAGAAGATAGTTAAGAACAATGTTGGCCCCTTGAAGAATGAATTGGGAGAAATTGTTATGGGAAACAGGGAAATGGCAACAGAATTTAATGCGTACTTTAGATCTGTCTTCACCAGGGAGGACACAAGCAATCTCCCAGATGTATGGATGGGCCAGGGTCATAAGATATCAGAGGAATTGAGACAGATTGACATTAGGAAAGAAACTGTGATGAGTAGACTGGTAGGACTGAAGGCTAATAAATCCCTGGGTCCAGATGGTCTGCATCCGAGGGTTCTAAAAGAGGTGGGTCAGGAAATTGCGGATGCATTGGTAATCATTTCCCAATGTTCCTTAGATTCAGCATCAGTTCCTGAAGATTGGAGAGTGGCTAATGTTATCCCACTTTTCAAGAAGGGAGGGGAGGAGAAAACGGAGAACTAACGTCAGTCGTGGGGAAGATGCTTGAGTCCATTATTAAGGAGGAAATAGTGACACATCTAGATGGCAGAAATAGGATTAGGCCGAGCCAGCATGGATTTACCAAGGGCAAATCATGCTTGACTAATCTGTTGGAGTTTTTTGAGGGTGTAACAAGAATGTTAGACGAGGATAAGCCAGTGGATGTTGTATACCTAGATTTTCAGAAGGCATTCGATAAGGTGCCACATAGGAGATTAGTGAGTAAAATCTGAGCTCATGGCATTGGGGGCAGGGTTTCAACATGGATAGAAAACTGGTTGGCAGATAGAAAGCAAAGGGTAGCAGTGAATGGGTGTTTCTCGGACTGGCTGGAGGTGACTAGTCTGGTGGGGTACCACAGGGCTCTGTATTGGGACCACAGCTCTTTACGATTTATGCCAATGATTTAGATGAGGGCATTGAAAACTATATCAGCAAGTTTGCTGACGATACTAAACTGGGTGGCAGTGTAACATGCGAAGAGGATGTTAGGAGAATACAGGGAGACTTGGATAGGCTGGGTGAGTGGGCAGATACTTGGCAGATGTCATTCAATGTGAATAAATGTGAAGTTATCCACTTTGGAAGCAGGAACAAGAGGGCAGAGTATTGTCTGAACGGTGTAGAGTTAGGTAAGGGAGAAATGCAAAGAGACCTAGGAGTCCTAGTTCACCAGTCAATGAAGGTGAATGAGCAAGTGCAACAGGCAGTGAAGAGGGCAAATGGCCTTTGTTACAAGGGGAATTGAATACAAGAGCAAGGATGTCCTTTTGCATTTGTACAAGGCCCTGGTGAGACCACACCTGGAATATTGTGTACAGTTTTGGTCTCCAGGTTTAAGGAAGGACATTCTGGCAGTTGAGGAAGTGCAGCGTAGATTCACTAGGTTGATTCCTGGGATGGCAGGGCTGTCTTACGCAGAGAGATTGTAGAGATTGGGCTTGTACACGCTGGAATTGAGGAGATTGAGAGGGGATCTGATTGAAATGTTTAAGATAATTAAAGGATTTGATAGGATTGAGGCAGGAAATATGTTCCAGTTGTTGGGAGAGTCCAGTACCAGAGGGCATGGATTGAGAATAAGAGGTCAGTTATTTAAAACAGAGTTGAGGAAGAGCTTCTTCTCCCAGAGAGTTGTGGAGGTGTGGAATGCACTGCCTCGGAAGACCGTGGAGGCCAATTTTCTGGATGCTTACAAGAAGGAGCTAGATAGATATCTGATGGATAGAGGAATCAAGGGATATGGGGACAAGGCAGTGACTGGGTATTGATAGTGAATGATCAGCCATGATCTCAAAATGGCGGTGCAGACTCGAGGGGCCGAATGGTCTACTTCTGCACCTATTGTCTATTGTCTATAACATCGGTCGGATTAGAAAGTTAATAAATTCGTTAGTTCCTTTCCAACTTTCATGTGCTGGCCGAGGTGCCACTGAAGCAAAGGAAGCTTTGTCTCCGGAATATAATCACTGGTTGCCTCTTCTGACTCTGGCCACCCTCCTGCCCACTGTGTTCATAAAATGCGTTTTCCAATTGGGACCCAAAAATTGTAAAATACAATGATCTTTAATATATATTTTCACGCCAGCTGCATTTGACCGCGTGTAAAGCCTGAGGAACATATTTCTGAAAACATGATTTTTTTTTTCAAAACTTGATAGACCACTGTAAGTTCTTGAAATGCTGACCATGACGTATTGTTCTGGTGACAAATCAGTTTCACTGTTGCTGAAAAAAATAAGGCATTTTCGAGACATTAATGAGTGGCATAGGATTGTAAAGGCAGAAGTACAAGGAGGAGCTGGTGAGACTCGTGATACGATTTCAAGGTAATACTCCCTCAATGTTGGCAAACAGGAAGTGACGTGCAAAATAACGTTGTGGACTACATCTGCAAATTCAGCCGCCCTGGCTAAGGATCAGGGACGGGAATTTGCGCCTCAGCCAGAGATGGTGGGTGTCAAGGATAATTATTTCACGGAAATTCCGCGGAGCATCATTCAGATCTTTACCCCTCAGCATATACGGAATTTCACAACCATCTACCGTCGTTATCTGTGTTCTTCGCTTTCCGTTTCGTTGCTGATATTCGATCGAACAGATTGCACTAAGATTAAACTACTTTGCAAAACGGTTCAATTTTATTCAACTGGTAATCGCTACGATTATATTATTCCGTCAGGTACACTCATTTCAATCATTGAAACACATTACACTCGTTTTAAGAGAACTCTTCCTGTTGTATTTACCCTGATGGTTTATTCTGTTTGGCAGTGAACATGGTGACCATATTCATCCTGTCTCGGAGAAAGTGCGGCCTCTCCAGAGTTGTCACGTGCTATCTGGTTGCCATGGCAGCGGCGGATCTTCTGGTTCTTATCCTGGACTTGATATTGAGCAAGATTTCTCTTACGTACATGCAGCCCTCGGTTTTCGACCGCTCAATGCCCAAGGTTTGTAATGTCCACGCTGCTCTGATTTACACCGCAACCGACTGTTCGGTCTGGTTCACCGTCACGTTCACCTTGGATCGGTTTGTCGCTATTTGTTGCCAAAAGATGAAAACAAAATATTGCACGCGGAAAACCGCGGCCGTGGTTTTGGTGACAGTGACTGTGATCAGCAATTTAAAGAATATTTACTGGTATTTTCGACTGTCAGAGGAATACACATGGATGATTGCTCCATTCATTTGTCAACAGAGATATCATAATTTCAATTACACGAATCAAATTGACATATTTTATTCCTTCCTCACCCCTGTACTCCCATTTGTGCTGATTCTGCTGACGAACTGCCTCACTGTCAGGCACGTCTTAATCACCAGCAGAGCCCGCAGGAGACTCAGAGTTCCCGGTAACGGACAGAGTGCCAGAGACCCGGAGATGGAGAAACGCAGGAAATCCCTCGTTTTATTGCTGATGGTCTCGGGTAATTTCATCCTGTTGTGGGCACCTTTCAGTGTGTTCTCTGCGTGGGATCGGCTGAATTATCTTCCCATACGTTTGCTTCCGCCAGATTCCCTTCGAGAGCTGGGCATCATTCTGCAGCTTCTGAGCTGTTGTACAAACACGGCCCTTTACGCCGTTACACAGGGCAAGTTCAGGGAGCAGGTAAAGAATGTAGTAAAATCTCCGCTTGCCGTCATTGTTCCGAAAAAGTTGTGACTTTGCGGCCTCGCCCGTCCGGATACCACTACGTTCTATATATTGCGGGCATTTTCTGTCCCTCTTGGCCCGGCGATATCCTTATTCCTGTCACACCTCACAAGCGGAAATTGCATAGACAAACCCCTTATGCAGCTGCAATGCTGGTCTCGAATTCACTGGCTCATTTCCCTTCTTTGCCCTACTGATTGTAGTGCATTTCGCCCCATGGTTCCACTGTACATTGCTCTGTTCTCCCGATCCGTTGGTCCAGCTGCAAGGCCATATTCCTGCGAGGGCATCTGTGTTCCCGAAACAACCCGTTCATTCCCGACAGTGGCGGCTGAATTGCTGCTACAAGTCCATTGACAAATGAATTGGTGCCTCTTCCTGCAGCCACGCTGAGCTCGTCACTCTCACGTACATGGCCTACAATTTGCCATACCGCCCGCAGATCAGGTTGTACCCGGTCTGACACCACTCTTGTCTCTCGAGATCTCTGTTCCCAACTCCAGGGAGAGATTGCCTACCGACATCTTTTCCAAAGCCACGCAACTGACTCTAACAGTTATCTTGACGATACCTTCTGCGAAACTCGCAAAAGTGTTATTCCATTCTATCATTTCCTTTGATGAGAATTTCATCTCCAGACATTTTACAGTCAATGGAGATTCCCTTCCGCCACGATCGATGCTGCTATCACCGTTATCTGACGCATTTCTCCCAGGTAACATCACTGCATCCCACCCAGAATAATAAAAGAGATTGGGTCTCCTTATCCTCAGGTAACACGCCACGAGCCTCCTCAGCCAGATATATTACCGTAACTTCCACCATCTCCATAGCCACTCTACCACCAGGCACGACTTCCCCTCCCCCATCTCCGATTTCTGTTGATCGTTCTCTGCGCGTCTCCATTGTTTACCAGCGGTGCCCACAAGTCTCCCTTGTTCCTGTAACCATACTGCAGACATTATTTCCAGCAGATACTGGTTATTCAAGGAGAACGGACATGACACTGGCAACACACTGCATTTCCAGCGTCCGCTGACTTGCAAGAAATAAAATGCTGATACTCCATCCAGCTGCAATCGTCAAAAACCCATTGTCATCAATGATGTCATCTACAATCCCTGTCAGACCAAGATGTTACGGTTGCCGATGACAGAATTGCCATGAAAGTTGTTATGAGCAAGATATTATCGAGTTTGGAGGAGAGATTTTTTCGAACAATGGCCCCATCAAGTGAGAACACGGACAGAAGAAGATCGACGCCTTCAACATTAGATGATATTATTCTGATCCAATAATATCGGGAATAGCTCAAACTGTTGACAGAAAAACTCGCTGTTTTATTTTTAAATATCACATTGTATCGTGTTTACACTTCGAAGGATCTGATGTGACCGGGTCTTCTCCAGACACATAAATATTTCTACTAGTGGTGACATTTCCTCACATTAATTAAGCTGCTCATGCTGTTGCATCACTTTATTGTTCTCAATGAGAGGGTCGCTCCTTATCCTGTCAATCGCAAACATAACGGTCATATCTGAATATAAACACGTCCGTCAGCTGAACCATACGACTAAGCGCGAATCGCAGATATCAGTGGCCGTAAGGTCAGTGTTTATCCAGACCCAACTCTGATTTGATTCGAATAAATGTGTTAAACTGGCAATTGCCGCTGAACGGATACAAGGTACAGAGTCTGTAAAAATATTCACATTTCACACCGACCACCCTCCCCGCACTTTGAAGACTCTTGTGGCCATGGGCACTCGCATGGATCCCAGCCGTTCCTGCCGTTTTGTTGGCTACGCGGAACGGTCCGTGTTGCGAGCCGACACCGGTGTCACTGCCCGACTTCTCCCGCGCGACACTGACGACAGCATGGCTGCCGCTTCCTGCACGCTGCTCGTTGGCTTCATCAACCAGCTCCAATTTCCACCGCGCATTTTGTTTTACCTGATCCGTTTCCAACAGCTCACTCCCCTTCTCAATCTCCCTATCTCTGTCTCCAGAGCCAGCTTATCTGCTGTCGTACATCCCAAACCCATCGACTCACACAGCTCCCTGGACTATACTTCACTCATCCTGTTACTGGTAAAAATGTCATCCCCTTCTCAATCTCCCTTTCTCTGTCTCCTGAGCCAGCTTATCTACTGTCGTACATCATAAACCCATCGACTCACACAGCTACCTGGACTATACTTCACCCATCCTGTTACTGGTAAAAATGTCATCCCCTTCTCTCAACTCCACCCCCCTCCGCCGCTTACGTACTCAGCCTGAGGCGTTTCATTTCAGAACAATGGAGATGTTTCTTTCTTCTTCAGAGAAGGGTGCCTCCCGTCCTGCACCATCAACACTGTCCTCAAACTCGTTTCTTCCATTTCGCACAAGTCTGTCCTCTCACCAACAGCCCGCCACCTCACTAAGGATAGGAACCTACCATCCCACCAGACACCGCGTCCAGCGCATAATTCTCTGTAATTTCGCCATTACTAACGTGATCCCAACAACAAGCACATCTTCCCTTCCCCTACTCCCAGTCTGCGCCTTCCAGGGATCTCTTCCTACGCGACTGACGTCACTGATCTCCTTCCTGGCACTTATCTTGCAATCTGAACAATTGATGCACCCTCCCCTGCACATTATCCCTCACTAATATTCATGTCCTCATACTGTCCTCCTAGGTGAGGCGACACTTCAACTCTGGGTCTGTTGGGTCATTAATTGTACCTGCTGCTCCGGTGTGGCCTCTCGTATATCTGTGATACTGGACGTTGATTGGGAAATTGCTTCACCGCGCACATCCGTTCCGTCCATCAGAAAAAGCGGGACCTTCCAGTAGCCACCTACTTAAATTCCACTTCCCATTCCCATTCTGACTTGCCCGTCCATGGCCTCCTCTACTGTCGGAGTCAGGCCACATTCATTGTTCTTGCGGAGCCTGTGTCGCCTTCAACCAGATGGCATGAATATCGATTTATCGAAGCTCTTGCAATGTTCCCCTACTGCGACATTCCCCATTCCGATTGCCCTCGCTAACCTTATCTGCCCCGCTACTAGCTACCCCCTGGTCCTCCTCCACCTTTTCTTTCTTCTATGGCCTTCTGTCCTCTCCTATTAGATTCCTCTTCTCCGCCCATTAACCTCCCAGCTCGGTACCTCACCACTGCCCCCATCCCGGTTTCACGCATCCACATGTGGTTCTTCCTCCTCTTCATCCAACATCGAAATCTGTCTCCAGTCCTGATGCCGGGTACAGTTTGTAATTACGTGCCAATAATTTCTAACAAGGTATCAATGTACGGTATCCACACAAACCGGTGTTTAGGGCGGGAAAGCTCTCTCAATCACAAGCGTTTGGCGGGAACGGAGACTGTCTTCCCTAGACCTGTGTAGCCAAGGAAACCGCGCGTTTTGATTCTGCGGCTCCTCCAGAATTGATTTTGTTCGAGGCTTATATGATTACTCTGAGCATTGTTCCAGTGCGTTGTGTTTGTAAGCCCGTGTTTGAAACGTTGTCTGGCAAAGTAATTACGATACGGGGTTACAACGGGCAGTGTGCTTTCCATGCTTTCCATGGCGAGCATATTGTAGGCGAGCGTGGTGAATCGCAAGCCGAGCGTCCCATTGCTGAGGTTGGAGACATCTGCAAATGAAACAACCTGGAGATACGGCACAACTCTGAATCCGCAGACACCACAGGTGTGCACCTTCATACTGGCGGTTGCATCACTGAATCTGTTCGCATCCTTACACCAATGTGCATCCCCACATTTGCCGACACTGCCCGAAATCTGCGCACTTCCCGAAGAGTGCGCACTCCTAACGGGCTGACACATCAATATCCATAATAGATTACTCAGAGCAGGACTCATTTCAAACGGCGCAGAAAATGACTGTTCCCACGATAAAAATCCGCACGCATCCCAAATCCGTCTGGAACTGCAAATCGGCCGAAACACCGAAATTTGGTGAAACCCAACATCCGTGTGGACCTCCATATTCGACAACAGATTCCTAAAATTGCGCTCATCACCAAATAAGAGCGCACACGTAAATCCATTTGTATGTCAAACCCGATGACAGCTTCACATGCACATTAGATTATCCAAAAACAAGTATTTTCAAGCAGTTCAGAAAATAGCTGCCTCCACGCTCAAAATCTAGAACAAATCTGTGCTCTATGTACATTTATTATGAATGTATCTATAAACGATACGATCTTGAGATTCGTCACACACCACGATTCACCGACATCACCAAATCCGCATGTACCCAAACCTGCCGCATATATCTCCAAATCTCTGCGCAGCTCCAAATTCGAAGGCGGCCCTATAAGTACAAATGTTTATCCCAGAGCTAGAATCATTTCAAACTTTTCTCAAGATAGCTTAATCCACATTAACAACAGCAACCAATCGAAATGGAACGTTAAAGTGCATTATTTATTGAAGTGTTTGTAAAAGAAACAACCTTGATATTTTCCATTACTCCAAATCCACAATTGCTCAGAAATCCGTGAAGACGCGCTTGAGATTCGTCACGACCACAAATACACCACATCCCGGAATCTGTGAGCACCCGAGGGCCGTGGATACCGTCAAGCCGACTGAAACCCAGCGATGCACATTCGATTTTTCCAAAAGAATCATTCACAAAATAGCAGCCCTCACCTGAAAGAAATAGCTAGAACATCTTCAATGTTTAAAGATCAGTTGTTATTAAAACTCAAATAAATGAAACTACTTTGAGATTTTAACAGCTCGGAATCGACTGGCACCCACAACTCCATGTGCACCCATATGCGCCGACCAACACCTAAACCTGCGAACATCACCAAAACCGTGTGCACCCCAAACACGCATGATAATCCCTGTGCGCACATACTTGGTGTCATTCTCATCAATAAGTGCGCATGACGTCTTCCGTATGCGCCCCCAAAGCTGCTGACATACCCACTTGCACATTAGTTTATCCCAGAGCAAGAAACTTTTCCAGCAGATTACAAACACGACTTAAACAACCAAGTAGGTACTGTATAAAGTACAAGATTGAAAGTGCATTTGTTAATAAATTATCACTAAACGTCCACCGATAAGCTAAATCCCCATGCACAATGACGGCCATCAGCGGAGCGGCCATTGCACACATGTAGGCTAGTCGGCGAGTGTAGAACCGACAGGCTTTGTCTCAAAGGAGCCTTCGGCTCTGAGTAAAGCGTCTGTAAGGTTCCATTTTTGTTATTTTTCCCTCTCTCACTGGACCATTTAGACGCCTGTGGTCTGCTCTTCGTGCCGGATTTTGGAGAGCTGGCGGTCCCAGGGTGTCCATGAAATGCATCCGGCTGCAGTTCCATGAAGACCGTGTTAGGGATCTGGATCGGAAACGGGATGACCTTCAGCTTGTGCGGGAGAGCGAGTTACAGGGATGTAGTCACCCCTAAGTTGCAGGAGGCGATTAGTTGGGTGCCCGTCAGGAGAAATGGTAATAGGCAGTTGCAACGGAACACACCGTGACCATTTTGTCACAAGTTGTGGCATTGGGACCGGACCCAAATGCAAGACACAGACAGTGAACTACCAGGAACAGGACTAGGCGTGCGAAGGAAGCAGGGGAAGAGAGGAAGAAAGGACGCTGGACATGACACAGGCCCCGGACGAGACAGGGATTCCGGGCCTGGGCTAGGATTTGACCTGGATACCGGAACCAGGACATGGAACTGGGAACCAGGAGCTTGGTCTTGGACTTCAAGCCAGAGACTGGACAAGGACACAGAACCTGGGTCTTGACTCGAACTTGGACACCAGAACTAGGCGAAGACATGACGAGGTTACAGGATGAGGGGACGCAACAGGACTGGACGTGAGATTCGTGAACAGGACGTGGGAACACCAGCACTGGGCTGGGCAAGGTACTCCAGGGCCGGGCGTGGCACATGACAAGACGTGAACAGAAAGCCGTGGCTTCGACAAGACAAGAACCTTGACTAGGACTGGATGAGGCCCCGAAGCCTTGACATGGTCGAGGAAGAGACAAAAACGCAGAACACTGAGCCTTGGACGAAAGAGAGTCAGGAGCATGGAACACTGAGCCGGGACCTCTCCTTGGGTACAGAACGTAGGGCCGGGTCTCATCACACCGAACACAGAACCCGACGAGACAGTTCCTAACGCTAGTTAGCGGCAAAACAGCCGGACCGAAAGAGGGAAGGCGTGGACACAGACAGTTCCAAACAGGGCGAAGCTCCAAACACAGGCAAGGTGAGGCGGGGCTCCAGACACAGGCAAGGCGAGGCCAGGCGGGGCTCCAGGCAGAGGCAAGGCGAGGCTCCAGGCAAAGGCAGGGGGGGACCAGGCACCAGGAGGAAGGTGAAGGGAAGGGATGCAGACAGGAGGATCTGGGCAAGAGGCTCCAGGCAGGAAGGTAAAGGAAAGGGATGCAGACAGGGTGTTTTCACAGGAACAATCCAGCAGCCTGAGGCGTAATCCTGAAGGTATTTATGAGGTCAGCCAAACAAGAATAAGCTGCCTCAACAGAAACTAGGGAAACCCGGAAAACCTGGAATAAGGTACGTAGACCGGACAGGGAACCGGAATGCGGATTTCACGGACCATACCACGACACATTGCCATGAAAAGAAAGTATACCGCTTTGATACATTTTTCAGGGGTGACGTCCTGGAAGAATGCCGCGGCAACCTAGTTACAGGCACAGAACATGGGACGGTGGCGGAGAAGGGAAAGGGACAGAAGAAGGAACTGCAGCGATAGAGGATTCGATAGTGTGGGGAACAGATAGGAGACACTGTGGACGTAAACTGCACACACGAAAGGTATGCTGCCTCCCAGGTGTCATGGATGGGACGGCTCAGATCGCGTCCACAACATTTTTGGGGAGGGAGGTAAAAGTGAATATAGCATTCAGTCACGTTGTCAGGAAGGGCAGGCAGGTGATGGGACTTATTTGCAGCCAAAAGGTTGAGTCACAAATCATTAGGTGTGCAGGATCAGAAATGACAGCAAGGTGTTGAATCTAAATGCTCGTCGTATCAGAAATCAGGTGGATGATACCGTGGCAATATTACAGATTGCCAGACATGATGTTGTAGCCATCACTGAAAGGCGGCTGAAAGATGTTTGCAGTTGGGAACTGAATGTCCGAGGTTACATGTTATATCGGAGGGATAGAAAGTTAGGTAGAGGGGATGATGTGGGTCTACTGGGAAAGAATGCCTTAGAATCAGTAAAAGGATGTGATCGAGTATGGGAAGATCTTGCATCCTTGTGGGATGAGTTAAGAAAAATGCAAGGAAAAAGAATGTTGATGCCAGTTTTATACAGCCTCCCAACAGTGGCTGGGAGCTGGACCGTAGGTTACAACAGGAAATAGAAAAGGCGAATAAAAAGGAAATTATTTGGTAGTCATGGGTGACTTTAACATGCAGGCCGATTGGGAAAATCAGTTTTGTAATGGATCTCAAGCAAGTGATTTCTTTGAATGCCTAAGAGATAGCGCTTTAGAGCAGTATACCGTTGAACCTTCTCGGGGTTTAGGTACACTGGATTGGGTGTTACGTGAGTCGATTTGGCAGCTAAGGTAATAGAACGCTTAGGAACCACTGATCACAATATGATTGTGTTCTACTTGAAATTTGATAAGTAGAAAGTGAAGTCTGACGTAGCGGTATTTCATTGGCGTAAGGGAAATCACAGTGGTACGAGAGAGTAGCTGGTCAAATTACAATCGATTGGAAGGAGCTACAGGCAGGGAGGTCAGCAGAGCAGAAACGTCGTCATGATCTCAGAATGGCGGTGCAGACTCGAGGGGCCGAATGGTCTACTTCTGCACCTATTGTCTATTGTCTATTGTTTCTGTGAAAATGAGGAATGTGCAGGACATGTGTATCTCAAATTTTGATAAATACTCGAATTGTAAAATAGTACAACAATGGCTGACAAGGGAAGTCAAGGCTATTGTAAAAACAAAAGAAAGGACAAACAACAAAGCAAAAATTTGTGGGAAGATAGAGGATTGGGAAGTTTTGTTTAAACCTAGAGAGCAACTAAAATGATCATTAAAAGGGAAAAGACAAAACATGAAAGCAAGGCAGCAAATAATATCAAAGTGGATTGCAAAAGATTTTTCAACTCTGTTAAAAATAAAAGAGAAATGAGAATGGATACTCGACTGCTAGAAAGTGAGGCAGGAGAAATAATAACGGGGTACAAAGGGATGACTGATGAATTAAATCAGTATTTTGCACCAGTGTTCATTGTGGCAGATACTAGCTGTATGCCTGAAGTTGTGGCGTGTGAAGGAAGATAAATGTGTGCGTTTACTGTTAAAAGAGAGAAGGTGCCCATAGAGCTGAAAGACAGAAAGTTACATAAGTCACACGGATCACAAGAACCGCATTCTGGGGTTCTGAAAGAGGTAGCATTAGAGATTGTGGTGCATTAGAAATGGCCTTTCAAAATCATTGAAATCTGTCATGATGCCAGAGGACTAAGAAATTGCAAACGTTATTCCTCTCTTTAGGAAAGGAGGAAGGCAGCAGAAAGGAAATTACAGAACTGTCACCTAGCTGCCATACCCTGTCCAGCAGCCCCGCCCCCACTCAATGTGATCCGCCCATACGGCCCCAATGACCACAAATCCCACTACGTTGTTTTCCACTGACTCTACCTCCCCATTTTCCAATGACCACATACCGCCCACATTCTGGCTGACTCCACACCTCCCCGTCAGCTCACACTGCGACTATTCCTCCCCAGCAGACCCCACAGCTCCCAAGCATCTGACATTGACCTCGGGCCTCTATCGAGCACCAACCAGCTCATACCTCACCCGTCAGACACTGAAGCCGTCCTCATACACCACCTCCCCCATAAGCAGCGCGACTGCATCTCCACTTCCGCACTGGCTTGACCAGAAAATCAAGATCAGTGTATCTAATCTTGATTCATAACCGCACATCAGCCACTTCCAGAGCACCCATCTGACTCCTCACGCTCAACAGACGCCCATTCTTCAACGACCACAGAACCCCACCACCCACCAGAAACATCCACAAGAACAGCAACGCACAGCACCCTCGCACCCCCAGTCATTTAACTGAACACTCTGCTCCCTCGGGATCCAGTATCTGTGAATCCTCGGGAGGACGCCTTTCGGCATTTTGAACCCGTGATGCTTCGCGCGTCATTCTGCAGTTTCCCGTGGGCAGGAAAAGTCAACGTTGATTGCATCAGCGCAATCAGGTTTAGTAGAGCGATAAGGACGAGAATCATCTGATACCGAATGGGGAAAGGAGAGAAAGAGGGAGGGCCATTCTTTGGAAAACCAGAATCCTTGACCACCACAGAAATAACCCAGAGAACGCTATGGAAGGTGGTCACTCGCCCGATTCAATATAACGTTGAGACTTTATAAAGCACTGTTAGGGCTGCACTTTGAGTGTTGTGAGCAGATTTGTGCTCAACCGCGTAGAAGGGATCTGCTGAAACTAGGGAGTGCTCAGTCCTGGTTTACGAAAATGATTTCCGGATTTAACGGCTTGTCATGTGAAGACGGTTTGTTGGCTCTGGCCCGGAATTCACTGGAAAACTGAAAAATGAGGTGTGACGTCATTGGAAATATTGAATGGTGAGAGATCTTGACAGAATAGATGTGGAATGGATAATATTTATGGTGAGAGAGTCTAGGACCAGAGGACGCTGCCTCAGAATAGAGGAGCGTCCTTGTAGAACGGCAAACAGAACTAATTTCGTTAGCCAGAGAGGGCTGAATCCTGTAATTTCCTGCCACGGGCAACTGCAGAGTTCAAGTCTTTATGTATATTTAAGACGCGAAGTGATAGATTCTTCATTCTGCAGGTCATGGATAGAAAAAAAAACAAGACATTGGGGCAGAAAGGAAAATTGGATCAGCCATGATTAAATGGCGGAGCAGTCTCGAGAGACCAACTTGACTAATTCTGCTCCTATTCTTAATGTCCTTATGGCCTTAACTGCTTTGCACTGATGGTTATATGAGCCGTCTCGTTAACTTTGCTTCCTGTATCGTTTCGATATCTACACATGAATCGCCCGTCATCTGTGTGTGCAGTTACATTTGAAGACACCTGGTGACCCCATCTCTACCACAGGAGCAGGCAGCGCCTTCCAATCACAATCACTTATTGTTTGTACAACACCGCGTGTTTCCTGCCCAGGTGGTATCCTGGTAAATCTGCTCTTCATCCCCTTTAACGTTTCCACCGTCTTCCTAAGCTCAACATCTCAAGTGTGGTCTAACCTGTGTGTTACAGATCTGCAACATTTTCTCACCATGTTTGAGCTCGATTCCAGACAAATGAAGGCCAGCACGCCTTCCTAACATTGCTCCCAGCTTGTTCATAGTTCAGAGCACATTTACCATCAAAGTATGTATACAGTAGACAGCCTTGAGGTTCATCTTGTTGCAGGCGGCCACAAAGCAAAGAACCCGCTTAAAGAAAACAAAAACACACAGATTCAGGATTAAGGAAAACCCCGAGGCATTCCACAAGTATGTGAAGAGCAAGAGGATAAGATGTGAGCGAATAGGACCAATCAAGTGTGAGAATGGAAAAGTGTATATGGAATCCGAGGAAATAACGGAGGTACTTAAAGAATAATTATTCACTACGGAAAAGGATCTTGGCGATTGTAGGGATGTCTTGCGGTGTACTGAAAAGCTTGAGAATGTGCCGGAGATTTTGGAAACCATCCAGTTGGATAAGTCTCCGGGACCGGACGGGATGTACCCCGAGCTGCTGTGGGAGCGAGGGTGGAGATTGCTGAGCCTGTGGCAATGATCTTTGCATCATCAATGAGGAGGGGAGAGGTTCCGGAGGATTGGAGGGTTGTGGATCTTGTTCTTCTATTCAAGAAAGGTACAGCCCGGGGGACTATAGGCCAGTGAGTTATACTTCAGTTGTTGATAAGCTGATGGAGAAGATCCTGACAGGCAGAACTTATGAACATTTATAGAGGCATAATATGATTCGGAATATTCTGCATTGCTTTCTCAACGGCAGTTCATGTCTTACGAGCCTGATTGAATTTTTGAGGATGTGACTAAGTACATTGACGAAGATAGAGCTGTAATGTCGTGTATATGGATTTTAACAAGGCATTTGATAAGAAATACCATGAAAGGCTTATTGAGAAAGAAAGGAGGCATGGGATCCAAGTGGGCATGGCTTTGTGGAACCAGAACTAGCTGTCCACAGAAGGCAAAGTTTGGTTGTAGACGGGTCATATTCCGCATGGAGGCCGGCGACCAGGGGTGTGCCTCAGGGATCTGTTATAGGACTCCTATTCTTTGTGTTTTTTTTACTGACCTGGATGAGGATGTGGAGGGATAGGTTAGTAAATTTGCTGATGACACAAAGGTAGTGGGTTTTGTGGATAGTGTTTTGGGCTGTCAGAGTTTACAGCTGGACACTAATAGAATGCATATTGGTAGGTCAAATTATATAGTATTAATGACAAGACTCTTGGCAGTGTGAAGGATTAGAGGGATCTTGAGGTTAGAGTCCATAGGACACCAAAGCAGCTACGCAGGTTAAGAAGGCATACAGTGTATTGGCCTTCATCAATTGTGAGATTGAGTTTAAGAGCGAGAGATAATGGTGCAGCTATTCAATGTGGTGATAATGGCTTCTAAATTGAATTTTCCTAATGTGTGTCCTTAATTGGCGATCCTGCATTTAGTTCTACCAGTGCACTGCGGAGGTAATCCCAAATACATAGGTATTTTATGTTAAAGCAAGAGATGAAGACATCTGTTTACGGAGTTGAATCTATGAAGAACAGAAAATATCATGCCAGTATTTACACCCGTTGGAGTCCGGTCTGGAGCCCACCTTCCGGGTCTTGCTCTGGTCCGCGGACATCTGACTCCGGGCCTTGCAGCCAGCTCTCCTATAACACGGAGCCATTGGATCATCTTGGCTTAAGGATGTACACCTGTTGCCTATTAGGAGGATGGTGTTTATCAGGGGCTAGGGGACTGAGCCTAGTTGTGGGGTCGTCCTGCTCCGAAGCTGGGTTAACCCGCTCTGTACCTGGACCGCCGGCTCTGAACCCTGTCTGTATCCTGCTCTACCCTGGTTGCCGACCTGCTCGGAATCCTGTTCTACCCTGGTTACCGCCCTGCTCGGAATCCTGTTCTACCCTGGTTGCTGCCCTGCTCGGAATCCTGTTCTGCCCTGGTTGCCGCCCTGCTCGGAATCCTGTTCTACCATGGTTGCCGCCCTGCTCGGAATCCTGTTCTACCCTGGTTACCGCCCTGCTCGGAATCCTGTTCTACCCTGGTTACCGCCCTGCTAGGAATCCTGCTCTGCCGGGTTGCCGGCCTGTTCTGTATGTGTTCCATCCGGTTGGTCTTGTTCCGATGCTTCTCTCCTGTGCGCTGGTACCGCTGTTCTGCCTTATTCTCCTTTCCACGCTGTCGGTCGTTTTTCCCAATGTACCGTCGTATCACGGTAGTCCTGCTGTTCACCCTGGACCCAGTTTCCTTCTGATCCCTTGGCCCCGTCGGGCAGCTCCGGACGGACTGCCGCTGCCCGGCGGGGGTTCTGCCCTTTCCTACCCGTTGTCTCCGTCGGGGAGTACGGCCGGTCTGCCGCTGTCTGGCGAGGGTTCTGCCCCTTCCTAACCGTTACCTCCGTCGGGCAGGTCCGGCCGGATTGCCGCACGCTCACACTATAGCAGATACTGATAGAATGAAACCCACACTCTCACACTGTAAAGGAGACGGGCACTGTAAAGGAAATGCCAAAGAAACTGGTATTGTTATGACAAACCATGAGATCATATCGGAATGGAATCTATACATGATTTTGTTAAATCATGCCGGTATTTACACCAGAGAGAAATTGTGTTGATGGTTGTGCTTGTAACCCAAGGGCAGTGAATGCCAGCATTATCAGCCCAAGATAGGTACTCCTACAGCTAATTGAACGCCACAGTGTTTCAGCATCAAACTGTTCTTCAGCTGGATTCAGCAGCGGCTTTGTCCGTCACTTTACCATTTAAAAATGGACAGCACGAGCAGGTAATTTTATTCACATACATTATAAAATGTAGAAGAGGTATTTCAGCACACACACACACAAACTAAAAATATGTGGAAAATATAGGCTACCAGATGGACAGAACGGTGGACAGCTCTAGACTAACAGAAACAGACTAACTAAACATCGATATCGCCCAGGGCTGATGGAGAACTGGACAGAGTGTCTGTATACACAGCGGGGATGAGTTATATCCGGGAGCACGTAAGTGGATGTGGTGTGGTGGGTTTAACAGATGAGCGGTCAAAGTGAAGCTGCTGAATTAAATAAAAGCAAAGTGAATGACATTAACTGAAAGTCTGCAGAGGGAGACTGTCAGTGTCCCTGGATCCGGAGCACACTGAGGGGAAACCAGGTCTATCTGTAGACTAAACAATAGGTATGACAGTGAAGATTGCCAAAAATGCCGGACACACCGATTCCCGATTGCTCGGTGAAAGAGGACCGAAGTGAAAGTTTCATGTAGGAAAATAGGAACAGCCGTGACCGCTGCCAACACTATTGTGGAATGTTGTAAACACAGCCGATCATTGCTCACTTATTGATCTCATTACACATTTTGGTAGAATTGAATGTAACACAATGTAACACATTAATACAATTGGCATCACCTCAGTCAGATCGCAGAGAGATCGCAGAGGGATCTGACTGAGGGAATGCCAATGGTATTATTGTGTTTGTGTTACATGCCCAAAACATCTGCACCTGAGACACTGCCGGTGATGCAATTTGTTTGTTCAATGACAATGGTCAGATGTGGGACCTTGTCACTGGAGATCGATCCCCTGTATAAATCAGAGCCTGTTGCAGTACGTCAGCCCAGAGTGTCCTGTCGAGCTGTGGTATTCAGAGCAATCGCGTTCACTGCGTCACTCAAATGGGATATCCAGTAATCTGGCGGATAGAAGACATTTACTACCCTGTTATTTCAGCCGTTGGAATTCCCGGTAAGCCGCTGTCAGTCCTGCAAACGGCAGAAACTGATAGTTAACTCCGATGTTCCGAAGTGTTTTTCTCGCTACTTGTATCCACAGCCACCTGTTCAGTCCCCTCATTTCAGTCATGGGCAGAAGGCGCTGACAATATTAATCCCATTGCTTTCGTAGCGGACAGCGCTGTGTATTGCAGTCGAGATGCTGCCTTTGACTGAAACCCTCTCGCTGCCTTGATGTGGAGGAATAATCGTGAATAATCGCGACACTGCATCCGTGGGGAACAGCCGTCCTTCTTTCATGTCCCTACGAATAGTCTGTAATTTGCGTGACTGGCTGACGGAACGACGCGAGTAGCTCATTTATTTGAGAAATATGAGCAGAGTGAACTGCAGATGTGGATTTCATGTCATTCCTGTGCTGCGCAGAGCCAGTGATGCCGGTATTTAATGCCCATCCCTTACTACGGCCGCGGCAGCATTTCAGCAGCTCATCGTTCGTCAGTCCTGGAAATTCACCCAGATTCATCAGAACTCGCAGGAAGTCTCTGTCACGCCGGTAATGCCACTCTCAGTCGCTCCATATGTCCTCGGTCCGGTTTCCACCCTCTGAGGCAGATAACAAAACACAAGATCTAATCTGATTCTATCACACTGCGGCTCGATTTTCCTGACTAGTCAGTAATGTCCCTACCTCCTTCCCTCTCTCTTGCAGTTAACCTGGTGGCGATTGTTATCCTGTCCCGAGGAAAGTGCGGTCTCTCCAAATGCAGCACTCACTACCTGCTGGGAATGGCAGCGGCCGATCTCCTGGTCGTTATCTCTGACCCTCTGCTGAGGTGGACTGTCTTCATATATTTTAGTTCTTCTTTCCTCTATTGGACTCCCGCTTGCAGGTTCGCCCGTTGCATGCTCATAGGAAATACCGGGGTCTCTGTCTGGCTGACAGTCGCGTTCACCGGTGACAGATTTGTGGCCATTTGTTGTGAAAAGCTGAAAACAAAATATTGCACCGAAAGAACGGCGGCTGTGATTATCGGGGCAGTGAGTGTTCTGGGCTGTTCAGAAAGTATCCCTTTCTACTTTACATTGGAGCCTTTGATGAGAATTAATGGAGTTTTCTATGGCTGTGCGAACAAAGAGAGCTTCTCTATGTCTCCCTTATGGGCCGCACCTCGCATGATACATCGCATTTTCATGCCTTGTCTCCCCTTTGTTCTGATTTTATTGTTCAATACTCTTACGGTCAGACGAATTTTGTCCACTAATAAAGTCCGGATGGACCCGGAGATGGAGAACCGAAGGAAATCGGTGGTTTTACTATTCAGTGTAACCGGTAGTTTTATATTTCTGTGGTTAACACTGGTAGTATTTGATATTTACGCACGGATAGTAAACATCCCTCGCTACTCGGTCGTGGGTACGATTTATATCGCAGACTCCACGGCGACGATGCTGCAGATCCTCAGCTCCTGCACCAACACATGTATTTACGCCGTGACTCAGAGCAAGTTCAGAGAGGAGCTGAAGAACGCGGTAAAATATTCGCTGAAGCTGTTAGCCAAATTCGTTAAATCTTAGAGTTACTTTCTGCCGGAGATTTCAGTCAAACACCATGTTTCCTCCATAATCTATCCACTTGCCGATTTGTGGAACCACGGGTAACAACTGAGCGCTCTGAAATGCGCATGCGTTTTGTGATGATATAATTCACTCGCTGTTTACCCCGTACGAGTGAGATGTGTCCTTCATCGAATATGTAATATGTAGCGGTCACCTCAGATGTAATTCACCCCGATGGAGGGTCTATAGTCAGGTCCCGCCCTTTTCAGTGACGCTCACGGTGTTTTACCCCCAATATCTCTCACGTCGTCCTAGCTCACTCCTTCCCCCACGCCGGTGAGGGGAACGTGATCAGACTGACACATAGCGAAGGTGTGTGTGTGTGTGTGTGTGTGTGTGTGTGTTTTCTTTACTTTGCCAACTCCTTTTCCATCTCCAGTCTGCTCCGCTTCTTCCTTTCCTATCTCCCTCTTTATTTCCGTTCACATCCTGAGGTCCCGTGAAAATCTGTTTCCTCTGTTCCCTGTTTCTCTCTGTCCACACGTTCGGTCACGTTCGGAACAGAATTTAATCTCATTGCAGACGAGTGAGGTTCATCGTGAGGGAGACATGATCGGGCTGGAACAGAGCGTGTGCGGGTTCTTTTCCTTCTTTTTCAACTCCATCTCCATCTCCGATCTGCTCCGTCGTTGTCTCCGCATCTCTCCGGCTTTATCTCTGTTCACCTCCCGAGGCCCCGTCACAGTCTGTTTCTTTCCCTCTGTTCTCTGTTTCTCTCTGACCACACCTTTCGTTCCGTCGCGTACTAATCAAAGTAAATCTCATTGCAGGAACATATATTTATATTGATAATCAATGTACGCTGAAATTTAATCAACTTCCAGAGCCACGGGAAAAAGTAATTTGTTCATTTTGTCTCTCTACATCTAACTAATGTCTGCCCTGCCATCGATCATTTAATCACCCATCACCGATGATTTAATTTCAATTTAACACCCCCACCCGCATCTGAATCAGAATCAGAACCAGATTTAATATCACAGCCATACGTCGTGAAATTTGTCAACTTTACGGTAGCAGTACAATGAAATACAGGATAAATAAAAATAGAGAAAAAATACTGAGATACAGGTGGCGGTGGGAAAGTAGCTGTTCCTGAGCTTTCCGGCTTCTGACACTCCCTCCCGGTGGTAACACTGCAGAGGGCGTGTCCTGCTGGTGAGCAACTTTAATGATAGACGCCACTGTTCCAAGGATCACCCCGTCTAATAATGATCAGTGAGACACAGAGAATCTGTATTTAACAAGTAACTTTTATTATTTCAACTAAAAAGCGTGTATGTTCACATGCTATCTACCTGTGTGCACCCGACTAGAACCCCTGGCACTCCATGAACAGTCAATGAAGAGAAAAGGTACTACAGGGGAAAGGCGCCCTTACTGGTCAGGCTTTCCTCGTGATCCCGAGCTCCACGCGTCCCTGGGGTCCTCCTTCTCCAGGTGAGTTATCTCCCCTGCATATTTGGAGCTCCTGATGTTTAAATTGTTCCTTATCAATTGAACCATTGGATCTCCAACCCATTGGCTCAAGGTCACCAGACCTACCTGGGTCACCTGGTTACTGGTTATTGTACAGGACTACTGATAACATTGTTTCATGGCTCTGCGCACCTCAGCCTTGTGTATTTGTGTCTTTACACTCTGACTGGTCCACGTCAGTTCAATGAGGCAAACCAGACAGAGTCTCGCGAGATTACAGATTACTTCTTTGGTAGGTCTGGCATTTTACATAACAAGTAGCTCCTCCTCTGAGAATGGTCTCAGGTTTATTGTTCTCATTAGATTGCCCCAGAATCAATAATCAGTTCAGAATCCAAATGGCTAATTGTTTGAGAATGGCCTCAGGTTTAGCAGATTATTACCTGAACCTTCCACCACGGTTAGTTGCTCTAATTAGATTATCCAAGAGCATGAATCTGGACTGATTCCACAGAATGGGGTGTGTGTGTGGGGGGGGGGTGGTTGGTAGAGAAATCAGAGCCTTTTCATAACAAAAGGCTACTTGTTTAACAGTAGTCTCAGGGTTAGCAGATCGTCAACTGAAGCTTCCGGTGTCCAAGTTCAGTTACTCTGATTAGATCATCTAAAAGCAAGAATCAGTTCAGAGTCCACAAAATGGTTTAGGGGTGGGGGGGGTTGTTAGAGAAATCAGTCCCTTAACATAACAAATGGCGACTTGTTTAACAATGGTCTCAGGTTTAGCAGATCTTCACCTGAAGCTTCCTGTGTCCACATTCAGTTTCTCTGATTAGATTATCCAAGAGTAGACAAACTCGCGGGGGAAACAGAGAGAACTGGTTTGTTTGCTTCCCCTGTCCTTGATCAGACAGTAGTTTCTTTTAGTCAGCTGGGTGTTTTATGAGCCCTTCCTTCTGCCACGGACAGTGTCTTTCTCGGGTCAGCTGTCATTAAATGTTCCAGGGTGGATGCTGGTGGGTTTTGCTGAGATGCCGAGTGCTGTAGGGGTCGGAGGGTTTTTCAGAAATGGGGAGTGATGTAGGGGTTGAAATGGATTTACGGATGGCGAGGGGTGATTGGGTGTTTCTCTGCCACTGTGGAAATGTACTTTACTTGTAGTACCAAGGTGGAATTTCTGTCTGTAACGAAATGAAACTTATATTGTAGCGGAGTTTTTTGTTAATAATTTTCATGCAATATTATACTGAGGGAACCTGAGTACCTGACTGCAGACCGCAGTCCTTACACTGTATTACATCTGCCACCTCATTGCCTGTTCTCCAGACCTGACTGCGACCTTCTGCAGACACCTGGTTTGCTCTCAGCTACCTGTCCTGCACTTACGTTTGTATCATCTGAAAAGCTGGTCACCAGGCCACATTCTGATCATTGATCCAGAATCCAGAACTGATCATTCATCCAGACAGTTGATATCTAACATGAAGAGAGGCGTTCTCAATACTGACCCCAGCAACATACCGTTACTTACCGGCTGCAAAGAGTATAGGATTCTATAATTAGGGGGGCAGATAGGAGAATTTGTGGGGCAGATCGGGAGACTCGGATGGTATGTTGCCTCCCTGGTGCCAGGGTCCGGGACATCTCAGATCGGGTGCAGGCTATTCTTGAGAACGAGGGTATGAACCCAGATGTAGTGGTCCATGTAGGGACCAACGATGTAGTTAAGGTGAGCGAGTGGGTCCAGCTTATAGAGTTCAGGGAGTTAAGAGTGAAGCTGAAAGGCAGGACCTCCAGGGTGACAATCTCGGGATTGTTACATGTGCCACGTGCGAGTGAGGCGAAGAATAGAATGATTATGCACATTAATACGAGGCTGAGAGCATGGTGCAGGAAGGAAGAGTTCAGGTTTTTGGACAATTGGTCTTTGTTCCAGGGACTTTGGGATCTGTTTCGAAGGGACGGTCTACATCTGAACCGCAGGGGTACTAACATTCTTGCAGGAGTGTTTGCCAGTGCTGCTCGGGGGGGGGGGGAGGAGGTTTAAACTAGATGTGCAGGGGACAGGGATCCAGATCCCGAGGGTTGGTCAGAAGGAGCATGGGGTTAAAAGTGTGGAAGGTTTGGGTGATCTTGAGAAGGTCATCAAAATTCAGGGTGCAATTCGTCCGATGGAAGTTCAAGGAGCTGGGTTAGGTACAGTAGACAGTGTTTTAAGCAAAGAGAGGAGGAATGGGATAAGAATTCTATACTTGAATGCGCGTAGTGTCAGAAATAAGAAAGATGAGCTTGAAACTCAGATGAATATGGGGAACTACGATATTGTTGGGATAACGGAGAAATGGCTGCAAGGGGATCAGGCCTGGGAATTGAGTGTACCAGGGTATACGTGCTATCGTAGAGACAGAAATATGGGAAGAGGGCGTGGGGTGACCCTGTTGGTGAGGAATGAGATTCAGTCCTTAGCAAGAGGTGACTTGGGAACAGGGGAAGTAGAGTCTGTGTGGATTGAGCTGAGGAACAGTAATGGTCAAAAGACCCTAATGTGTGTTGTGTACAGTCCCCCAAACAGTAGCGTGGATATTGGGTACAAGTTGATTAGGGAGTTAACATTGGCATGTGCTAAAGGTAATGCACTCGTTATGGGAGATTTCAACATGCAGGTGGATTGGGAGAATCAGGTAGGTGCTGGACCCCAGGATAGGGAGTTTGTGGAGTGTCTAAGGGATGTATTTTTTGGAACAGCTTGTGCTTGAGCCAACCAGGAACGAGGGTATTTTGGAATTGGTGATGTGTAATGAACAGGAATTGATAAGTGATCTTGAAGTAAAGGAGCCATTAGGAAGTAGTGATCATAACATGATAAGTTTTTATCTATAATTTGAGAGGGTTAAGGGCAGATCAGAGGTGTCAGTGTTGCAATTAAATAAAGGAGACTACGGAGCCATGAGGGAAGAGCTGGCCAAAGTTGAATGGGCGGATGCCCTGGCAGGAAAGACAGTGGATCAGCAGTGCCAGATATTCTTGGGCATAATACAAAAGATGCAAAAGCAGTTCATTCCAATGAGAAGGAAGGATTCAAAGAGGGGGGAGGGGCCATAGTGGTTGACAAAGGAAGTCAGAGATTGTATAGCATTAAAGAAAAAGAAGTATGACAGGGCTAAGATGAGTGGGAATACAGATGATTGGGAAAGTTTTAAGGAGCAGCAGATCTTAACTAAAAAAGCAACACGGAGAGAAAAAAAATCAGGTATGAGCTCAGTCTAGCCAGGAATATAAAAGGGGATAGTAAAAGCTTTTTTAGCTATGTGAAGAGAAAGAAGATAGTTAAGAACAATGTTGGCCCCTTGAAGAATGAAATGGCAGAAATTGTTATGGGAAACAGGGAAATGGCAACAGAATTTAATGCGTACTTTAGATCTGTCTTCACCAGGGAGGACACAAGCAATCTCCCAGATGTATGGATGGGCCAGGGTCATAAGATATCAGAGGAATTGAGACAGATTGACATTAGGAAAGAAACTGTGATGAGTAGACTGGTAGGACTGAAGGCTAATAAATCCCCGGGTCCAGATGGTCTGCATCCGAGGGTTCTAAAAGAGGTGGGTCAGGAAATTGCGGATGCATTGGTAATCATTTTCCAATGTTCCTTAGATTCAGGATCAGTTCCTGAAGATTGGAGAGTGGCTAATGTTATCCCACTTTTCAAGAAGGGAGGGGAGGAGAAAACGGAGAACTAACGTCAGTCGTGGGGAAGATGCTTGAGTCCATTATTAAGGACGAAATAGTGGCACATCCAGATGGCAGAAGTAGGATTAGGCCGAGCCAGCATGGATTTACCAAGGGCAAATCATGCTTGGCTAATCTGTTGGAGTTTTATGAGGGTGTAACAAGTATGTTAGACAAGGGTAAGCCAGTGGATGTTGTATACCTAGATTTTCAGCAGGCATTCGATAAGGTGCCACATAGGAGATTGGTGAGTAAAATCAGAGCTCATGGCATTGGGGGCAGGGTTTCAACATGGATAGAAAACTGGTTGGCAGATAGAAAGCAAAGGGTAGCAGTGAATGGGTGTTTCTCGGACTGGCTGGAGGTGACTAGTGGGGTACCACAGGGCTCTGTATTGGGACCACAGCTCTTTACGATTTATGCCAATGATTCAGATGAGGGCATTGAAAACTATATCAGCAAGTTTGCTGACGCTACTAAACTGGGTGGCAGTGTGACATGCGAAAAGGACGTTAGGAGAATACAGGGAGACTTGGATAGGCTGGGTGAGTTGGCAGATACTTGGCAGATGTCATTCAATTTGAATAAATGTGAAGTTATCCACTTTGGAAGCAGGAACAAGAGGGCAGAGTATTGTCTGAACGGTGTAGAGTCAGGTAAGGGAGAAATGCAAAGAGACCTAGGAGTCCTAGTTCACCAGTCAATGAAGGTGAATGAGCAACTGCAACAGGCAGTGAAGAGGGCAAATGGAATGTTGGCCTTTGTTACAAGGGGAATTGAATACAAGAGCAAGGATGTCCTTTTGCATTTGTACAGGGCCCTGGTGAGACCACACCTGGAATATTGTGTACAGTTTTGGTCTCCAGGTTTAAGGAAGGATGTTCTGGCAGTTGAGGAAGTGCAGCGTAGATTCACTAGTTTGATTCCTGGGATGGCAGGGCTGTCTTGCGCAGAGAGATTGAAGAGATTGGGCTTGTACACGTTGGAATTGAGGAGATTGAGAGGGGATCTGATTGAAACGTTTAAGATAATTAAAGGATTTGATAGGATTGAGGCAGGAAATATGTTCCAGAGGTTGGGCGAGTCCAGTACCAGAGGGCATGGATTGAGAATAAGAGGTCAGTTATTTAAAACAGAGTTGAGGAAGAGCTTCTTCTCCCAGAGGGTTGTGCAGGTGTGGAATACACTACCTCGGAAGACGGTGGAGGCCAATTCTCTGGATGCTTTCAAGAAAGAGCTAGATAGATATCTGATGGATAGGAGAATCAATGGATATGGAGACAAGGCAGGGACTGGGTATTGATAGTGAATGATCAGCCATGATCTCAGAATGGCGGGGCAGACTCGAGGGGCCGAATGGTCTACTTCTGCACCTATTGTCTATTGTCTATTATCCATTGTCTAACTTCAATTCCACGCTTGATGAAGGCCAAGATACCATACGCCTTCTTAACCACAGTGTCAACCTGCGCAGCTGCTTTGAGCGTCCTTTGGACTCGGACCCCAAGATCCCTCTGATCCTCCACACTGCCAAGAGTCTTACCACTAAAACGATATGCTGCCGTCATATTTGACCTACCAAAATGGACCTCTTCACACTTATCTGGGTTGATCTCCATCTGCCAGTTCTCAGCCCAGTTTTGCATCCTGTCAATGTCCCACTGTAACCGCTGACAGTCGTCCACAGTATCCACAACACATTCAACCTTTGTGTCGTCAGCAAACTTACTGACTCATCCCTTCACTCCTTTATCCAGGTTATTTATAAAAATCACGAAGATTACGGGTCCCAGAAGAGATTCCTGAGGAACTCCACTGGTGACTGACCTCCATGTAGAACATGACGCATCTACAACCACTCTTTGCCTTCTGTGGGCAAGCCATTTCTGGATCCACAAAGCGATGTCCCCTTGCATCCCATGCCTCCTTACCTTCTCAATGAGCCTTGCATGGAGTACCTTAAGCCTTGCTAAAATCCATATACACTACATCTACTACTCTACCTTCATCAATGTGTTTAGTTACATCCCCAAAGAATTCAATCAGTCTCGTAAGGCACGACCTGCCCTTGACAAAGCCATGCTGACTATTTCTAATCATATTATGCCTCTCCAAATGTTCATAAATCCTGCCTCTCGGGATCTTCTCCATCAACTTACCAGTAAGTTCGGACTCACTGGTCTATAATTTCCTGAGCTATCTCTACTCCCTTTCTTGAATAAAGGAACAACATCCGCAAACATCCAATCCTCCGGAACCTTTCCCATCTCCATTGATGATGCAAAGATCATCGCCAGCGGCTCAGCAATATCCTCCCTCTCCTCCCACAGTAGCCTGGGGTAAATCCCATCCTGTCCCGGATACTTATCGAACTTTATGCTTTCCAAAAGCTCCAGCTCATCCTCTTTCTTAATATCTGCATGCCCAAGTTTTTCAGTCTGCTGAAAGTCATTACTACAATCACCAAGATCCTTTTCTGTCGTGAATACTGAAGTAAAGAATTCACTGTGGATCTCTGCTATTTCCTTCTGTTCCATACACACCTTCCCACTGTCGCATTTAATAGGTCCTATACTTTTACGTCTTATCCTCTTGCTCTTCACATACTTGTAGAAAGCCTGGAATTCTCTACCTTAGAGGTTTGCTGAGATTAAATAACTGACTGTACGTAATGAAGAAGGGGATACATTTTCAAAGACTGGGGATTCAGAAAAATGTGGACATGAATCATGAGAGAAGATGTGAGATGATAAATGTTCATAGATAGTATCGACTGTCAGGACTGGTTTGAGAGGCTGAAGAGCCTACAGCTGCATATATCTGTTTACTTTCCAGTCTCAAATGAAAGAGGGATCTCGGATGGTAACCTCAGAACACAGGGATTTAGAAGGAAGGGTTGGAGGATTTACCTTGAGCATGATAAAGTGAACAGGGCTGTGCAGCAGTGATATCTAGAGGGGATTAACGCCTCCCCCAGTCCACCCTCCCTCTTTCACCTCCGTCGCATTTGTATTGGTAGTTCAAACCCTTTGGGAAGAGCTGGAACACAAAATATTCACTGTCCATTCCCCCCGCACACATTAGTTACCTGGCCCGATGAGTTCCTGCAACAAATTCTTATTTTCGATATACGTATCTGGCGTCTCTCGTGTCTCCATGGTGCTCAATGGTCTTGTGAATTTTCCCCAGAGCTTGTCTCTGTCTCTGTGTTCCTCATGATGACTCCATCTTTCTCGGTCTGACAACTTCCTGCTACAAACACCACATCGGTTAATCCTGCTGTCATTAAAAACAACTATTACGAACGACAGGTCAGTGACGATATATCTGATTGTGATTGGGAAATGACATACGGCAGCTATAATACGCAGCAAGAGATGCTAAATGCTCGAAGGAAGATCATAGGTGAATTAACCGAGGCAAATGATTCCGTTGTGACCATGGAATTTATAATCAATTTTAATAAATGTAACCACGCAGTAACAGCTCATTCAAACCAAACAGATACACACTGTGTTTCTGGTCTGCACCAGCTCATTAAACAACCACCTTTAAAGTGGCCGAATCATTAACTATTCCCATCTCTCCTTAAGAAATTACGCAGCCACTCTTTGAATAAATACTGAGCTGAATTTATAGGAACTATGTCCAAGTATGAAAAGGGCCCACGGCAGCTTCAGACAAACTCTGCGTATACAGAAATATAATGGCAATATAATGACCGTGCACTGGATAAACTCCCCCACATATGCACAATGTCCAAGTTGGACACTGTGATGTGCCTACTGGAATATAATAGATATTAAGGGATCGGGGAGCGTACACAGTATCAAACACCACACTGTGTGATGAACCCATTGTGAGGTGCGCTCCAACCCATGAACAGTGCCATTCGATGTGTGGCTTGTCACGTCAAATGATCAATGTAAAAGACACGGCCCTCCAATCATCAGACAAGAGGTATTGTTTCTTTATTCCCCTCGTGAAGAACGGTAATTACAGCCGTCTCTTTTTAATTCGGCTTTCCAGTATCATTTTTATTTTCAAATATAGATGACACTGCCAAACAGAATCCAGTTAGATCCCTGGGAGAGACAAAAAAAATCAAATTCATGTTCCTGTTGCTTCAGTTCTTCAAAGTTCAAAGGATATTTTTTATCAGTGTAAATATATGTTCCCATGTACTGCAAAGAGCTTTATTCAGTTCAGTAGCGGACCGGGCGTGTGGACAGAGGGAAACAGAAAACAGAGGGAGAAGTGAGGAAGCAGATTGTCACGGAGCCTGAGGATGTGAAGCGAGATAACGGCGGAGATATGAAAGGTCAAAGAGAGAGCAGCCCGGAGATGGACAGAACGTAGGAAAAGAAAATAAAACACATGTGACCCCGTTGTGTGAATCCGAAAATGGTTCCTCGTGCTGCAACTCACCATTCGGAATTTGTATATCGGCGAGGGAGAAGACATAAGCGGGGGAGTTTACGCTGGAATCAATGGGATCGATAGAGATAGACTGGGAGCAAAACATCCTGAGCATCACTAATGAGAAACAGCGGAAAGGATGGAGAAAGAAGAGTTGATCCATTCTGACTGGACAAGCCCCGAGTAACAAACCGTGAGCCACACCGGAACGGAAAATAAGACCGAACGGGGAGTGATAGTAAAACAGACGGTACATGAGTGAATAGTTCCCGTCCCTTTCCGTGTCCCACAGAGCGTCCATTGGGGAGAATTACAGCTCAGTGAAAGTAAAACAGGTGGTACATGAGTGAACAGTTCCCGTCCCTTCCCGTGTCCCACAGAGCGTCCATCGGGGAGAGTTACAGTTCAGTGAGAGTAAAACAGGCGGTACATGAGTGAACAGTTCCCGGCCCTTCCCGTGTCCCACAGAGCGTCCATCGGGGAGAATTACAGCTCAGTGAGAGTAAAACAGGCGGTACATCAATGAACAGTTCCCGTCCCTTCCCGTAAATTACAGCTCGGGAGATCCCTAAATATTACATATATGATGAAAGACAAATTTCCCCTATACGCGGTAGACAGCGAGTGTAATATATCACCACTAAACGCACGCGTTTAGTGGTGATAAGTGTTCAGTTGCTAACCGGGGTTCTACATATCGGCAAATGGAGAGCTTATGGGAAAATGGCGATTGATTTAATTCCACTGCAGAAACCGACTGGTCGCTCCAGGACTTGCCGAAATTAGTTAACAGTTTCAGCGAGTGTTTCACCGCATTCTTCAGCTCCTCTCTAAACTTGCTCTGAGTCACTGTGCAGGAGCTGAGAATCTGCAGCATCTCCGCCGTGGATTCTGGGACATAAATCGGATCCGCGTCCGAGTAACGAGTGATGTTTGCAATCAATACGTAGATATCATAAACCACCAGTGTTAACCACAGAAATATAAAACATATTGGTTATACTGAGTAGTAAAACGACCTATTTCCTTCGGTTCTCCATCTCCGGGTCCTTGTCATTCTTCCCGTTACTGCGGCCCCGGATGCCCATCCGGAATTTATTGGCGGAAATAATCCGTCTAACTGTCAGAGAATTGAACAATAAAATCAGAACAAACGGGATTAAGAGGCGATGAGTTATTCGAAGTGCGACCAACGTGGGGGACGTATAGAAGATCTCTTTGGGCAAACAGCCATAGAAAACTTCATCAATTATCACCAAAGGCTCCAACGTATAGTAGAAAGGGACACTTTCTGAACAGCCCAGAACACTCACTGTCCCGATTACCACAGCCGCCGTTCTTTCGCTGCAATATTTTGTTTTCAGCTTTTCACAACAAATGGCCACAAATCTGTCACAGGTGAACGCGACTGTCAGCCAGACAGAGACCCCGGTGCTTCCTATGACCAGGCAACGAACAACCCTGCAAACGGGAGTCCAATAGAGGAAGGAAGAACTAAAGTATATGAGAACCGTCCACTTCAGCAGAGGGTCAGAGATAACGACCAGGAGATCGGCCGCTGCCATTCCCAGCAGGTAGAGAGTAATGCATTTGGAGAGACCGCACTTTCCTCGGGACAGGATAACGATCGCCACCAGGTTCACTGCAAGATGGAGGGAAAGGAGCAGAGAAATTAGTGACCTGTCAGGGCAATCGAGCTTAATTATTATTATAAGCGTTCATCGTGTGTTTTTACTCTACTACAAATGATGGAAACTGGACCCAGAACATATGAACCCGCTGACGGTGTGCAATATCGGCGTGACAGAGAACTCTCCGCGAGTTTTGTAAATGGGTTCAATCTGGGTGAATTCCCAGAACGGACCAGATGACAGATGGTTAAACGCTTCGTGTCCTCAGGAACGAATGGGTATGATATACCAACGTCACTGGTCTGAGCATCACAGGAATGAAATGAAATCCACATCGGCGGTTTCCTCTGCTCATATTTCTAACATAAATGAGCCATTCGCGTTGTTCCATCACCTAGTCAAAAAATTCTCAGTCGATTTATACGGAGAAAACAGAAGGTCGGTTAGCTCCCACGGATGCAGTCCATCTCGGTGTCCTCCTGTGTAGACATTTTCTTCACAGTATTTACAGGACATCGAGACAGCGGAGAGGATATCAGTCAAAGGCAGCATCTCGGCTCCAATATGGAGCGCGTCCTGCTACGAATGGAATGGGATTAATATTGTCAGCGCCTTCCGTCCATGACTGAAATGCGGGTACTGGACAGGTGGCTGTGGAAACAAGTTGCGAGAGAAACACTTCAGAACATCGGAATTAACTCTCAGTTCCTGACAATTGCAGGAGTGACAGCGGCTTACCGGGAACTCCAACGGCTGAAATAACAGGGTAGTAAATGTCTTCTATCCGCCAGATTACTGGATATCCCATTGGCGTGACGCAGTGAACGCAATTGCTCTGAATTCCACAGCTCGGCAAGACACTCTGGGCTGACGTACTGCAACAGGCTCTGATTTATACAGGGGATCGATCTCTAGTGACAAGGTCCCACCTCTGACCATTGTTCTTGAACAAACAAATTACATCACCGGCAACGTCGCGGGCGAAAATGCTGTGGGGATGGAACAGTAACACGTCAGCATCATTGGCATTCCCTCAGTCAGTTCCCTCTGTGTAATTGGAGCAAAATGTGTAATGAGACCAGTAAGTGAGCAATGAGCGGCTCTATTTCCAACACTACACAGTTGTATTGACAGCGGTCACGACTGTTCCCATTTTCCAAACTGAAACCTTCACTCTGATTCACTTTCCACAAGCATTCAGGAAACGATGCTGCCAGCATTTTCAGCAATTTCCAGTGTCAGGCCTGATATTACATCTATAATTAGATCCGGTTTCCCCTCTGTTTGGATCCAGGGACACATGAAATCCACTCCCAGTCTCCTCCAGCAGACATACATTTTATTTTTACACAGCAGCTCCACTTTGACCGTTCTGTCACCAAACCCACCACACCCATTCCCACTATGTGCTGTCAGATATATAAACATACCCGCTCTGTACAGAAACACCCTGTCCAGTTCCCCATCAAACACCAAACCCATCGCACCCTGTCCCACTGTGTGCCATCAGATATAAAAGATACCCTCTGTGTATTGAAACATCCTGTCCAGTTCTCCATCAGAAACCAAACCCTCCCCACCCCGTCCCGCTATGTGTCATCAGATATAAAACATATCCGCTGTGTACAGAGACACCCTGTCCAGTTCCCCATCAGACACCAAACCCACCCCACCCCGTCCCACTATGTGCCATCAGATATAAAACATACCCGCTGTGTACAGAGACACCCTGTCCAGTTCCCCATCAGACACCAAACCCTCCCCACCTCTTCCCACTATGTGCCATAAGATATAAAACATACCCGCTGTGTACAGAGACACCTTGTCCAGTTCCCCATTAGACACGAAACACACCCCACCCCACCCCGTCCCACTATGTGCCATCAGATAGAAAACATATCCGCTGTGTACAGAGACACCCTGTCCAGATCTCCATCAAACTTGGAGGACATCAGTGTTCTCGTCATTGTGATCAGCTTCTCCATGATTATAATTACTTCCGTAACTATGAAGTCCAGATATGTCCATGTACACCCCTCCCCCCATCTCTTAAACTGTCTTCTCTGTTGAATCTACCTGAGGACCAGTGAGAGGCTGAATTACTGTGGCGTTCAATCACTGTAGGAATATAATGGGCGGATAAGACCATTCACGGCCCTGTGGGTTACGAGCGCAAACATCAACACGTTTGTCTCTGGTGTAAATACCGGCATCATTGAACAGAATATTCTCTGTCAAGTGTAGATTCCACTCGGTACACAGAGGTCTTCATCTGCTGCTTTATCATAAAAATACTCGTGTCCTTATCATTCTCTCCGAGGTGCCCTTGTAGAAATAAATGCAGGACCGCCGGGTAAGGTCACATCATCAGATAAGGTCACACACACACACACACACACACACACACACACACACACACACACACACACACACACACACACACACACACATTCACACACACACACACACACACACACACACACACACACACACACACACACACACACACACACAAACACACACCAGTGCATGATTTGAATTATTGCCCTGCCCCACCGTTCATTTATCTTCCCTCACTGAACCCGTTAAACAGGGTATTGTACGACCGATCACATCATCGGTAAAGGGACAGAAGAGACATTTAAATAGCCGCAGAACCAAGTTGCAGATCGAGAGAGAGAGAGAAAAAAAGAATAGTGAGTTGTGAGAAAGTAGCGTAATAACTCAGCCTACCGGAGAGCAAAGTGTTTATTATGCACTAGGCTTCAAGCTGAAAATGAAGAGCGAGTTTCTGTGCATTTCACATGAAATGAATAACTAGTGAGAGAGAACGACAGCAGTGCAGAGACAATCAACCAACTGGAGACATTCAGTCGAATAATATGAAAATGTTAGTTTACATTTATACTTGATTGTCGCCGGTGAAGTGTGGTTCATTTTAGATCCACCTGGCTCTAGTGCAATGTGAGAGTATGTGGTTCATTTTCTAGATTGAGAGTGTGGGCTTCTGTATGTATCACTCTCTGGTTCAGTATGAGATAATACATTTCATTCTGTATCTGTCCGTCTCTACTGCAGTGTGAAAGTGGAGATTATGGGTGTCATTCTTTATCTGTTCGTCTCTTCTCGAGCATTACGTGTGTCGTCTCAGTGCTGTACCTGTGAGCCTCTGATTCAGTGTGTGCGGGTCTATCTTCTTCATTCTTTCCCGCTGTTCCTCAAATTCAGAAAATACTCTTAAAATAGATTCTTTATTCCCTGAGCTATTTTTAGAACAAGAGTCTCCTGCAGTCGATTTATGTTAAAATTGTGAGAGAGACAGTGCACTGATGAATAACGACGGCTGTATGAAGCAGTACATCCTGTTTAATAGAGTCATGCGGCAAACAGACCATTCGGCCCGGCATTTTTGTGCTTGCGACTCTTGTTCACACATAGGGCCAATAGAACAGTACTAGATCTGTAAAATTTCTGTGGTTTGACAAAACAATCTCTGAAATGTTGAATGAAAATAAGGCAAATAAATATTTTAAATAATTTAATCAGATAAGTGCATAACTAGATTAATAAACTGAACGAAATAAAACTATTAGAAGCACCAAGTTTCATGTTTGAGCAGGAGTTACAAGGGGTGATTGATAAGCTTGTGGGTTAATGTAGAACCCATTTTGTTAAGGACAATTTTTTTTTTCAACATGGTCCCTTCCTACATTTACACACTTAGTCCAGCGGTCGTGAAGCATACGGATTCCTTCATTGTAGAAGTCGCCGTCCTGGACCTCCAGAAGTGGTCCACAGCACGGGTGATTGATGAGTTCGAAGGAGATGAATTATACAGTTCACGTTACATGCACGTGCATTTCAGCACTTTGAGTGATTATGTAGAAAGTTTGAAGTTAATAACTCATCATAACTCATTGAAAAATAAATGCACTAGTTTTCCAATGTTGACTCCTTCTACCTCAGGCCACGAAATTATCAATCACCCCTGGTGTAGACATTTCTCTCACAGTTCTAAATGCGCCCTTCACCCTGTATTCTGCACTCTTATATTTGCCGATTCTGTCTCATATTCCTCAGTGTGCACCTGACCATGAATTAACTAGAGTTATTTCCCACTCACAAAAATATAATATTCATTTCGATTTACTTATGACAGCTTCAGACTGCTCTGCAATATGCCATGCATTTTTCATTGATAAAATTGTGACAGCCTTGTTCTGTGCAGCACTGAGAGAGTTTGTGAGTGGGAATGGGAGGGGAGCTCAAGTTTCACATTTGGAATTATCCAAAGCTACACACTGCAGCACGCGGTTGATGGAATAATCCTGAGAATTTGGCGTCACTGATTACGTCACTGACCAGCCGGGAATGTTCCTCTCGTCGGGGACATGATGGGCGGAAGAGTTACTCCAGTGTTGCAGGATACAGTGTCCTATATTACACCCATCAGTGCAGGAGAACGAGATGAATGGGGGTGAATGGACAGAAGATGATGAATAGACTGATATCACAATGTGAACACATCACCTGGACGTGTTGGGATCATGGAACAACAGAGAACAGGAACAAGCCCTGTGATTCACCACTCCTGCGCTCAACAAGATACCGAATGAGACTAAACTCTGTTGACTGTACATGACCCATCTCCAATCATCCACTGCGTGTTCATGTGCTACGCCAACAACGTCGTAAACCACAATGTATTACCGACTGCCACACAGGACAGATTTTCCAGTCACCCACCATTATCTGTGGAAAATCCAAACTTGTCCCGCATCTCCTCTGGTGTTAAATACAGACCATCAAACACTAGATATTTCTACCTTGGCCACAATAATTAACCTTCTTGGCTTCTCATAACTCTATCATGTTCCGCCAGATCTCCCCTCAGTCTCTGTGCTTAGAAAGGCGAGGTCGATGGACCATCCAACAGTCCTCTCGTTACAGACCGGAAGTGGAGGGAGTGAGCAGTTTCAATTTCACTGGTGTTAACCTCTTTGAAGATCCATCCCGGGTCCAATATATTGATTCAATCTCAAAGGGAGCACGACTGCGGCGATCGTTCATTCAGAGTTTGAGAGGAATCGGTCTGTCACGGAGGACACTCGCACATTTCGACAGATGTACCGTGGAGAGCATTCTAACTGAAAGCATCACCGTCCGCCATGGAGGGGCCACTGCACAGGATCAGCATATTGGTAGAAGAAATTAAAGCTTTGAATCTTTTCGAAATGCAAACAGAAAATACATACAGAAGCTCAGCCGCAAAGGGACCTGGGAGCTCCTGTGTAACAGTCCATAAAGGGGAATTTGCAGGTGGAGTCTGCGGTGAAGAAGGCGTGCAATGTGAGCGTGGATTTCCTGAGAACCAGAAGATAGAAGCAAGAAAATAAAGTTGAAACTTTATAAAGTACTGGAGTATTATGAGCAGTTCCTTATCGTAGATGTGTTTGACTGGAGTTTGTTCAAATCAGTTTCAAGAATGCGATTCAAGGATTGGATGGCGTGCCATCTGAAGAACGTTTGATCGCTTTGGGTCTGTATTTACTGGAATGCAGAAAAAAATAGGAGTGGCCACATTGAAAACTATCGAATAGTCAAAGGTCTTGATAGAGTGGATGTGGAGAGGATTTTATGGAAGGCAATCCTTTAAAAACAGAATTGAGTAAGAATTCCCTCAGCCAGAGAGTTGTGAATCAGTGGAATTATTTACCACAGTCATATGTGTACTCCAAGTATTTCTGTATATTTAATGCACTGTGTGATATATTCCACATTGTTCAGGACATGAGCGGATGAGGGTGGAAGACAGAAGACTGCAGCTGAAAGGAAAATTGGATCAGCCATGATGGAATGGCAAAGCGCGCTCGATGTAACAAATGGTTTAATTCTACTCCTACATATTATGGTCTCATGGTCTTATGCCATTTCTGGTTAAACAGCCGATGAATGACACCTTCTCAAAGGCCTTC